>NC_135020.1:11170379-11427879 GCF_051020955.1 Megalopta genalis | reverse complement strand
TAGTGACGTCAATGAAACACGTGCAAATTTAAATTAATTGTCACAAATTAGGCAATCAAATAACGATATTCGTACTCTGGGTCCAAATAGACCCGAGCTTCGTCTTCCGAGTCTCGACACAATGATAGGTTGATGCAACAACAATGATATTGCAGTCTGCAAAATATACAGGACGTATATTTACGTCTTTCGTGCATATTGGTAGACTTGCGAGGACGTATATATACGCCCTTCGTAGTCAAACAAAATTAATTTGCGAAAGTTCGTGCACATTAACAAACAGTAACGACAACGGCTCCCCTATTTTCATGGCAAAGACTTTCCTAATTGGTAAATTTCTTATCCCGTTCACTACGAAAGCGTCCGTGGATATTGAAAATTTGCGTAATTCGCAGTTTAACACGTTCCGTGCCGAGCTTTTTTTACTCGAATCTTCACACTTTAATATTTTACTAAAACTTGATGTATTACGTGCAATTATTAATTCTCGTACACATAACAACGTAACAAAAACTTATCAACGCCCATTCTTGCGGTGGAAATTGATTCTTCGGTTCTAAACTTCTTGTAAACAATTTGTTCAGTTCACTAAGTAAACATGCAAGCGTGTACCATGGATGGTACACGTGGCACGGAACGTGTTAATTATGACAAAGAGAGAAAAGAGTCAATAACTTTGTTGTAAATAGGGCGAAAGGTCGAGGAAAGCCTAAACTGTAGTAAAAGCGCGGTCGTTCTTAATTTGACTCTGAGACACCGCCGCGGCGCGGCGGGTCCCCATAGCAGCGGCATAAACGTTCCGCGGCGACAGGGGCCATTGTGATTCGTAAAATATACGTATTTCGTGGGAGAGCCATGGTGCTCGAAAGTTTTCGCCGGTCGTGGCTCAAGTTTAATAACATTTCGCGTGCAACCTTTTTACGCGGCCGGCTCTTTAATTTAAAGTTTCGCGGCTGAAGCGTTGCCCTTTTCGCGTTTCTCGTTCTTTCATTTAAAGAAAAGCGAGGCGTCGGAGTTATGGCCAGGCGAACGCCGGGAACTGAAAGGTCGGGTTAATATCTTGATGCACGGCCCGAAACGAAACGGCACGGAACGAAACGGTACGAAACGAAACGAAACGAAACGAAACGGAACGGAACGGAAAACGGGTCACAAGGTGTCAATGTCCCGCGATCAGAGATTTTAATGGAATCGGGGTCATTCTATTGGATTTGAAATTCGTTCGTGTTCGCGCTGTGATCCGCGTGCTCCTGAATAGGCGCGCAGATATGCGCATCAAAGGACCGTGATTGGGGTTATATGGAAGCCGGGAAGGGCTTCCGTTCTGCGGCAGAGGTGCGTCATCCTCCCCTGCCCCCCTCTGCACCCCCGCGAACCTCCAGCAAACCCGACAACTACTGTATAATAATTTTATCGCGTATTCTCGCGGTGATGCGCGTGATTGCGCTTCGCGTAATTGAAAGGCGAAATGGCTGGCTCTCTGATGTTCCCTTCGTTTAATTTCGATCTTCGGCCTCTCTGACGTACAAAATTACTATATTTTATTGTTACTTTATCTTGTGAACGTATAGATTAATTTTGAATAATTAATTTTGAGGCTTGCAAGTCGATGGAACACAGCAAGGTTGATGGCAAATAGTATGTACATGAATAAATAGTGTAATGTACACTAGATTAAATTGCTTTTTGTAAAATGGCAATTATAAATAGTTGACCTGCATTGTACATCGAACTTCTTCAGTCTTGTATTTTACGTCAAGTTCAATTTCGAGACGCGAAGACCTGAGGAAGATAGCAAGATTGATGGTAAATTGAATATTTCGACTGCACGTTAAATTAAATTGCTTTCTGTAAAATGGTAACTATAAATGATTTTAATGTATTGTACATCGAACTCTTCAGTCTTGTATTTTACATCAAGATCAATTTCGAGACATGAAGACCTGAGGAAGACAGCAAGATTGATGGTAAATTGAATATTTCGACTGCACGTTAAATTGAATTGCTTTTTGTAAAATGGCAACTATAAATGATTGTAATTTATTGTACATCAATCTCCTCAATCTTGAATTAGACATCAAATTCGATTTCGAGACGCGATGTCCTGAGGAAGATAACAAGGTTGACATTAAATAGAATATCTGACTGTACATTAAATTAAATTGCTTTTTTAAAAATGGCAACTATAAATAGTTGACCTGCACTGTACATCGAACTCTTCAGTCTTGTATTTTACGTCAAGTTCAATTTCGAGACGCCAAGACCTGAGGAAGACAGCAAGATTAATGGTAAATTGAATATTTCGACTGCACGTTAAATTGAATTGCTTTTTGTAAAATGGCAACTATAAATGATTGTAATTTATTGTACATCAATCTCCTCAATCTTGAATTAGACATCAAATTCGATTTCGAGACGCGATGTCCTGAGGAAGATAACAAGGTTGACATTAAATAGAATATCTGACTGTACATTAAATTAAATTGCTTTTTTAAAAATGGCAACTATAAATAGTTGACCTGCACTGTACATCGAACTCTTCAGTCTTGTATTTTACGTCAAGTTCAATTTCGAGACGCCAAGACCTGAGGAAGACAGCAAGATTAATGGTAAATTGAATATTTCGACTGCACGTTAAATTGAATTGCTTTTTGTAAAATGGCAACTATAAATGATTGTAATTTATTGTACATCAATCTCCTCAATCTTGAATTAGACATCAAATTCGATTTCGAGACGCGATGTCCTGAGGAAGATAACAAGGTTGACATTAAATAGAATATCTGACTGTACATTAAATTAAATTGCTTTTTTAAAAATGGCAACTATAAATAGTTGACCTGCACTGTACATCGAACTCTTCAGTCTTGTATTTTACGTCAAGTTCAATTTCGAGACGCCAAGACCTGAGGAAGACAGCAAGATTAATGGTAAATTGAATATTTCGACTGCACGTTAAATTGAATTGCTTTTTGTAAAATGGCAACTATAAATGATTGTAATTTATTGTACATCAATCTCCTCAATCTTGTATTAGACATCAAATTCGATTTCGAGACGCGATGACCTGAGGAAGATAGCAAGTTTGACATTAAATAGAAGATTTCGACTGTACATTAAAATAAATTGCTTTTTGTAAAATGGCAACTATAAATGATTGACCTGCATTGTACATCGAACTCTTCAATCTCGAATTAGACATCAAATTCGATTTCGAGACGCGAAGACCTGAAGAAGATAGCAATTTTGACATTAGATAGAATATTTCGGCTGTACATTAAATTAAATTGCTTTTTGCAACTATAAATGATGGTAATATATTGTACATCGAACTCTTCAGTTTTGTATTTTACATCAAGATCAATTTCGAAACGCGAAGACCTGATGAATATAGCAAGGTTGACAGAAACTAAAATATTTCGACTGCACGTTAAATTCAATTGCTTTTTGTAAAATAAAAACCATACTTACCTTGTACTGCACAAAATCGAGACTTCAAGACCCGAGGAAGATAGGAAACAGCAATTTCGTATAGCACACCTGGTTCTACATTAAATTTAATTATGAATCACGAAGATCCGAAGAATGTGTGAATGATAAACAATTAACGATTCGATCTTCCAAGTAATTGGAAAACGCCAGCAACTTCTAACGTACACAATCTGCACGAGCGAACCATCGAAAACATAATTGTCCGATTAAAGTTGCAATCTAATTATATTTGCCAGCAGCAATGACAGTCGCGCAGACCCGCGGAACGTGTGCGCGCCGCGAAGCTGTTGCGAGATCGAAAGCAGGAGTGGTAAATTTTTCAGAGGACCGCGTACGCGAGAGAACAAAAGCAGGCGCCGACTTTATTGTTATGGCGCCGCGGTGTTCTCCTGACTGTTTCCCTTTCAAAAACTCCAGTAGATCACGCGGCATCATCGATTGTCTCGGGCAATAAATTTGCTAGCCGCAGAGACAGCGGGAGCGGGCAAAAATAGAGTCGTCGCATGAATTCGAACGAGACGCGGCGGCGTTCCACTTCCAAGGGGATGGAAAACTAAAAGAACCTTAAATAACATCTTCGAAAAACCCACTACCCCCAAAATTAAACAGAGTGCTGTCCCATTTTAAGTGGGGCAAAGTGGAGCGAGCAGCCTTCGGTGCAGTAAGTTCGGGGATCCACCCACTTCGAAGCTACTTTAGTTCTACAGAAAACATACATACTATTGGTTTCGCAAGGGGGGAGCTTACAGAGGATTCCAAAATGCCCGGCCGTTTGTTCTGCCGAAATTAGATTCCGTATAGCGGGGCGATATCGCCGTCGCCTATCGGCGATTCCTATCAAAAAGGGGGGGCAGGGGGGGAATCGTGCCGCGCTGACGAATTAAATGGCGGCGCGTAACGAAATCGAATACGTAGCTCCATCCGTAGTTGCATCCGCCAGCCGGATCTGGATCGGATCCGCTGTGTAAGGGGCGTGCATAAACGGTATGAGCGCAACGAAGATTTCGAATAAGTTTAATGAAAAGGAAACACGGGCGGAGCCGAAATTCCTGCCGTTAGCCATTGAACGGGAACACCGTCGCGGTGGAATCGCGCCGGAATTTCTCGCAAACGGTATCGTATTCCTGGAATCGTGACGCAATCCGAAACGTTGCGGAGGAAGGAACGGCTTGGATGGAGGGCGTGCAAACGCTTTGGGAACGGTATTATTTTTTCCTTCGAAATCTCCGCTCTATTCCGCGGACCAGAACCGACGAGAATTAGATCAAATATCACTGAAGTACCGTTTTAATGATCTGTCTTCTCCTTCTCTCCCGCTCTCTCGCTCTCTCTCTCGAGCTCACTCTCTCTCGTGATATTTATCTCGCTCTCTCTCTCTCTCTCGTGATATTTCTCTCGCTCTCTCTCTCTCGTGATATTTCTCTCGCTCTTTCTCTCTCTCGTGAAATTTCTCTCTCTCTCTCGCGATCTTCCTCTCGCTCTCTCTCTCTCTCTCTTGCGCGCTCTCTGTCTCTCTCGTGCGCGCTCTCTCTCTCTCGTGCACTCTCTCTCTCTCCATTTCTCTCTCTCCATCTCCCTCTCTCTCTCCCTCCATCTCTCTCTCCCTCCATCTCTCTTTCCATCTCTCTCTCTCTCTCTCTCTCCCTCTCTCCCTCTTTTGCTCTCTCTCCATCTGTCTCTCTCCATTTCCCACTCTCTCTCTCCATCTGTCTCTTAACAGTTCCCTGTCTCTCTCTCTCCCTCTCTCACTTCGCCTCTCTTTCTCTCTCCCCTCTTACTCTCTCTCTCTTCTTTTCTCTCTCTCGCTCCGTCTTCCGCTTTCCGCTTCTCCATTCGAGTATCAGATTTAAGTCGCAATTACCAATAGCAGCACATCGAAGATCTTCGTCTAATTGACGCGCTGATCAATGCGGTTGACTCTGAAACAGAAAACTGCTGCACGAGCACGTGCAGAAATTCTGATTTTTGTTCTCGATCACTCGAAGGCGATGCGCCGTGAAATGTATTCCGCGCGGAAGTTTTATCGGGGCGTTGGCAGGTGAGAGCGAGAACAGGGAGCAGTTTTTCAATTTTCGACGAGCTGTTCGGCTTTATAATCTAACGTTCTAAATTGGCGGCGAACTTTCAAATTGAAATACTTCTCCGAAACTTTGATTCTTCTTTCGCCAGGCTTGTTACGAAAAAAAGAAGTCGATAGCAAGACTGTTCGATGTTGCAATCAGATCGATTTAGCGCGTTTCATTGTTCCGCGAGTATTTTCATTCGTTATAAAATCCGTGCGAAATGTGTAGGTTAATGCTGTTTGCACAGCGGAGTGTGCGTTGCACAAGCATTACCGTGCGAGATGGTGTAATTATCGGAGCGTCTCGTATCGTCGGAACAACGGAGTAAATGAAATATTTGAATAAATAAATGTGGAGACACGATCGATGCAACGCGCGACGGTAACGTATGCGTTTAACGCGCATACATTAAAACGAACAGGCGTTTATTTCTGGTGCGCAGCAACAACGACTTCGAATATTATTTTATGGGTGCTCTCGGGTGCTCGATTCGCGCGGCCAGGCGTCAGTCAGAACGTGGTCGCAGAAAAATACCGAATGCACGGCTCGTCTATTCTCAGTGCAGCGTTTCTGAATCGTCGAAGTTCCCCGGAAAATCTTAATTATTCCGGCCGAGCGAAAAATTCGGGAATTCTCGCGTTCGCGACACGAGGAAGGAAATTCTGTCGGCGGCCAGTTTGGCTACTTCGCGTGCAAACGCTATTCATGAGCCGGGGCATGCATAATCTTACGTAGTGTATAAACGGAGGAATTGATATCGTGAAATTGTGTACACAGTTAATCCTTGAACTTCGGTGTAATTTTCATGCGGGAAACGTGACCGAAACAGCCTACATTCTTGCAAAAATATTGGGTTGGCGTGACGCGCTGTATTTTGTACGAAAACCGTGCCGCATTTTTGTTAGTGGAAACACACTTTGTTCGATAACAACCGTGCGCCCATTCTCTTTTGGAAACTCGGTCGCACGATTTCATAATTTCCACGATAATCGTCACGTGTACGTATATACATTCGTAATCGTGTAGGATTGTCGCGCAGAAATTTCGAGTATCGCTTCATTTGTATTCGCGTTGCATACTTGCCTTTGCGGAGGCAAAAAGCCGTGATGCCCCAGAAAAACGCATTGCTGCGCTCCGGTTTGTCGAAACGTTATTATAACCGACAAAGAATGCCTTCGAATGCCAGTTTCATAGAAAAGTGTACAGAGCGAAGTTTGTCGTGTGCGTTGTTAGACACGAGCGAGTACGAACCAATTAACAGTACGTTTGCATAATTCTTATTCATTTATTGTTTATTTCGTCGTCGCACTTGATTCTCGACTCTGGACGACTGCCGATTTCCCTTTCTATCGCAATGTGGAATTCGCAATGTATTTTGTACAATTGATCGAGAAAATAACTAAATTTGAAAAGATTTTAATTAGAAAGAAAAGATTGTTGTTGCTTCTTGTTTCTCTTTTTATATCCTTTTTAATCGACAACAAATAAAACTAGCCTTCGATACCGAATTTTTAATACCGAAAAGTCATGAAATCGCACGCGATTGGGGACTTAATACTACTAATTATGTGAAAGAAAGTATCTACATTCTTAAAAAGTAATAAACATGACTGCGGATTTAATGCATTCGTAACAAGAACGAGTACAGTGGATCACAAAAGTGTTCGTACACCTTTTAAAAGGCAATAACTTTTTTGAAACTGGACCAAGTGACTTGAATTTTTTTTAGATGATAGCGGGACTAGTTTACTAGTCCAAAATGACCAAAGTGCATTTTTTAAATTTTGCTATTGTTTGGAAGGACAAAAAAAAAGAAAAAAACTCTTGTTTTTAACTTACTTTTTTATCACGAATTTAACGAAAAACTGGAAGAAATCTGCAGTTTTTTAAATCTTTCAACGTTCATAGCTCGACTCCGAGTCAGTCATTCGATCTCGGTCAAATTTTCAGTACGCGTATAATATGTACAGTATATACAGTAATAATACATAATATATAATATAATATATAATAATATATATAATATAATAATAATATATAATAATATATAATAACATATAATATATACTAATAATATATAATATAATAATAATATATAATAATATATAATATGTACAGTAATATACTTATCGAGACCTACGAAAGGCACAATTAACTAATTAACTTAATTATTAAACTAAATTTTCTAGGACAAATTTTCTACCATGTCACAAGAGGGTCGCCTGTGTTCGAATAAACATAATTCTACCATGAATTTTAGAAAACAAAACAGTTAAAATGCCATCTGCTGCTTAAATAACTTCGACTTCGTCAAGAAAAATTCGCGAATTTTTAGCGTTGATTTTCGATACTTGACGCGCAACGAAGCTGAAAATCTTTCCGCGCAGAGGAAAAATGTTTAGCGTAAACCGTTCGCGCAAACCGTTCGCGTTTGCGTCGCGAATACGATAGAACCTGTCCGAACACGTTCGACGTGTAAATAGTTGAACGCGGGTTGAGCCATTTGGTATACAAGTCGCTTAAGAACTAGTTCCAACACGGTAACTAAACACACGTTCCACTATCCGAACAACGTCGCTTCAGCCGCCAGTTCGGATAATCGACGTGGCACTTTGAATCCAAAATGTCCTCGACAATGTTTCCTGCAGCCTGCAGTAAAATCGATTAACATCCAGCGAGGAGCAAGAGCAGTTTCAGGGTAGCCAACGACCGAATTTAAAAAAGCCGAGAGCTGCGAAAACTGGCTCCGGATGTTTCATCGTGGCAATTAACTCTTCTCATAGGTGTGATTATCGAAACGGCGTGGCCGGAGAGAGGGTGGGGGGCCTGGCGGTGGGACGAGAAAAACAATTTATCCTTGGGAATACAGTAATGTCTCTCTAATTGACGCTTAGATTGTCCAAAAGAATGGACAATTTAGGAAGAGGAGATACGATTATTCGAACATTGCGGTTCAGTTTTATAGTCACGAATTGTCAACAACAATTAAAACGAGCTGCAAGGCTCGAATAATCGTGTCCCCTCTTCCCAAATTGTCCATTTTTGTGCAGAATCTGAGCGTCAATAAGGGAAACATTACTGTACATTTTAAGTCTCCCTTACTGACGCATTACTGTACAGCAATGTCTCCCTTACTGACGCATTACTGTACAGCAATGTCTCCCTTGCTGACGTATTACTGTACAGCAATGTCTCCCTTGCTGACGCATTACTGTACAGTAATGTCTCCCTTACTGACGCATTACTGTATAGCAATGTCTCCCTTTCTGACGCATTACTGTACAGTAATGTCTCCCTTACTGACGCATTACTGTACAGTAATGTCTCCCTCACTGACACTTTACTGTACAGTAATGTCTCCCTTACTGACGCATTACTGTGCTGTAATGTCTCTCTTACTGACGCTCAGATTGTGCACGAAAATGGACAATTTGGGAAGAGGAGATACGATTATTCGAGCCTTGCAACTCGTTCTTATAGTTGTTGACAATCGATAACCATAAAAAACGAGCCACAAGGCTCGTGAATGTATCTTTACGATATGAATAATCGCGAATCAAAAAAATTAGTAACCGGCCATTTTGTCAGATTCCATAAATTTAGTGTTGAGAGAGGCATCGGTTTTCTAATTCAGAGATTCGTTATCGAATTAATAAGCTGAAACTGTTATTACTGGATTACGAAATTTTGTGGAAAAATAAAAATTGTTTGCATCGATTGCAGGAAATAGGGGTTAAATGGAAAATGGTTTCTTCTGTTAGTAATTTGAGTAGGTTGTGAATATACTGTATCAGAAATGTTAAGTGCTTCTAATATTCCGATCATTATACAGGGTGTCTCAAAAATGTCTCGAAATCCAGAAATAGGGGTTCCCGAGGTCGTTTCAAGTAACTTTTGCGTCAGCGAGAATGTAATTCGCGGCTTCGTTTACGAGTTATTAACGAAAAACAGTTATTAAAGAAAAACATATAAATTGAATAAATAACTCATAAATATATCTTCACGATATGAATTGCAATCGTAAATTAAAAAGATAGCACCATTTCGACGGGTTCCGTAAATCCAGTGTTAAATTTGTCAAGTTCATTATTGTGCAGTAATGTCTCCCCTACTGACGCTCAGATTGTGCACAAAAATGGACAATTTGGGATTGGGATTATTATTGTCTGGAATTATTATATTATAGTTACACCGATTGTCAACTAATTATAATAATGAGCCGCGAGGCTCGAAAAATCGTATCTCCATTTCCAAAATCGTCCATTTTTGTGGACAATCCGAGCGTCAATTAGGGAGACATTACTGTAATTCGTAAGGAACGAAGGACGCGGCGGCGGCGGCGGCGGCGGCCGCGTGCACGGGCGTCGAGGCTCGCGGATCCGCGAGGGGTTCGTTTATTCCCAGCGCTTTCAATCGCGAAAAGCGAGGCGCAAAAGTGTGCAGCGCTGTGCAACCGCTGGGTGATCAGCGAAACGAGATGAAGGCGGTCGATTCATAATGCAGCCCTGGCTTCTATGAAAATGGTATGCACGTATTTCCGAGCTTTACAGGCTACGAAAGTGCTTCTGTGTCCATTCCATTGCGAGACTGAAAAGCAGATAGGAAGCTGCACTCTCGAGTTCATTTCCGTTCCACTCGTGGCCCCGTACTGTCGCATCAAAAAACATCATAAAGTCGGGGCACACTCGTCCCGGCGCGCTGGCTGGCTGGCTGGCTGGCAGCTCCTGCATCGGCTCGAGGCCGACCTTTCCAACGCCACCGGCCACCCTCCGGCCACCCTTCCCAGCCGCCTGCCTATCCAACGAATCTCCATTCCTCTCTTTACCTACTCCGTAACCGCGACCGCGATCCTTTAACGTCCGCGTCTACTGCGCCGCTGCTGATGAGAAAGCTTAACGACGCTCGGCACCAGGACCACCGGCCGGGCCACTTTATTTTACACATTTACGTTTAATAAATTGCGAACAGTCCGAAGTTTTATTCGCTGACGGCCGTTTTTACATCCTACTTCGCCCGGCCGGCGCGGCGGCCGCCGGAGCCACGGCACTCCTCAGATTCCGTCGTTTACTTTATAGCGCAGCTTCAGAGAACGAGGAGCCCGTGTAAAAACCGTCGCTATTCTTATTGCAACACTCCGACTCGTATAATGCGCGAAGTGGTCCTTTTGGTTACGTCAAGGTTGATCTGTTATCGGAACGCGATGGGGGACCTGATCTTCAGGTATGTTATCGGTTTTGCAGGTGATTCGTTAGAAGCGAATTAATACTAGATTTATGGAGACGAGCTCCGTAAAGGTTTTCGCAATTTTTCTTGAAGTGTTGGAGCGAATTAGGGTTATACATGGTGTCCCAAAAATGTCTCGAAATCTGAAAGTAGCGGGTTCCTCGGGTCATTCGAAGCAACTTTTTCCTTTACAAGAATTTTCTCCGAGACACCGTTAACGAGTTATTAACGAAAAACAGTGACCAATGAGAGGCGAGCTCGGCTGGCGCGAGGCGACCGAGCCAGTGAGCGGAACTGGGCTTCGCGCGCTGGTTGGCTGGGCCGCCTCGCGTCAGCCGTACTCGATTCTTATTGGTCACTGTTTTTCGTTGATAACTCGTTAACGGTGCCTCGGAGAAAATTTTTGTAAAGGAAGAAGCTGCTTCAAATGATCCGAGGAACCCGCCATTTCCGGATTGCGGGACATTTTTGGGACACCCTGTAGAATGCTGTATTGTACGAGTGCAAACTGTAATTACAGATATTCCTAAATTCAGATAAATAAGACATTCAATTTTGTCTACGATAAAAATGATGCATTCAAGGTTTTTCACAAGGAGTCTCCAATTAAGGAAAATTCAATATAATTGTCGATTCATTTGCGTTTACAAATTGCAATTGTGCCACTGGAGTTCGGAAATTCGCGACTCGACGATGTTCATTCGACGGGACTGATTTATTTAAGTGATTTCATGAACCCCTCAGTTCCCGGAAATACAATAATTTTGGAACACCCTGTATATATTGCAGTGCAATACGAGCAATATTGCAGTGCAATATTGTACAGATTTTTATGCATTTACAAGTACGGAAACCCTGAGAACTTTCGTACGATTAACACTAGATTTACGGAGCACAAAAAAACAGCTGTTTTATATTAGTTCATTTATTTTTATATAGAAATCTGTTCTGATTTTTAACAAGTGTTATTGCAACATTTCCTGCGAGTATAAAGTTCGATAAACAACTCAGAAATGCATCTTTGCGATACGAATAATCGTGAATTAAGAAATTAGTGATTAGTGATTAGTTATTAATGAACCCGCCATTAAAAAATAATAAATCCAGTGTTAAATTTGTCCCACTTTCAATCCTTCGAATCCTCTGCACCGAAAAACGTAATTTTACGTAAACGACAATTTAACGTAAATGCCAATCGATTATTTATAAATAAAGCAGAAGGTATTCAGGCTGCAGAGAGGCGCGCCGGAATCTCGCGATCGAATAGGTAGATTTTTTTGTTTCGCTGTTGCAAGGAGCTAGGTAACGGAGGCAGGGAAAATAAAAGAAAATTGCGAATTACCAGATACCAGGTCAATGCAGACAGCAATCCTGCAGCTCCTTTTCGTCGATGGGAAAACTGATTGCGAGGCGGAGGCATGCTTCCGCGTGACGGGCTGTTCGTTTTCTGAAAGAACTCGGCCGTGTACCCGATCCGATATATTCCATCAAATTTTCGTTCGGCGAGAGGCAAGGCAAAAAAAAAATTTTAACTCCGCGGCCCGTGTAATGTCAACAGCGGTATCATGAGCCGGCGCTCGGGCAGGACACGGCTGAATGAGCAAATCTAAAACCCCTTCGGTACGAAGAATTTTCAGCTGCGCCGCCGCGCCGCCGCACGGATCGTATATTACACGTTCCCCCGAAATATTAACAACAAACCCTGGCAGCCACACGAACGGATCAAAATTTCATCCGTTCGAGGGAAAGTTTCTCGGCGGAATTCTCGTGCGATGAAAAATTACGCCGCCGCAAAACCAGCCGCGAACACTGCGCCGAGACCTGGCTGGATTATTTGCTGCTGCTGCAAATTTCTACGGGGTTACGAACAGAGAAACCATTACGGTAAACCAGAAGGAACGTGCGTTCTAAAAATGTTATTTTCGGTTCGGAATTCCCGACGGATTCCGCAACGAGTGCAATTAATTATACAGCGTGTCCCAAAAATGTCTCGCAATCCGAAAGTGGCGGGTTCCTCAGGTCATTCGAAGCAACTTTTTCCTTTACAAAAGTTTTCTCCGAGGCACCGTTAACGAGTTATTAACGAAAAACAGTGACCAATGAGAGGCGAGCTCGGCTGGCGCGAGGCGACCGAGCCAATGAGTGGAACTGGGCTTCGCGCGCTGGTTGGCTGGGCCGCCTCGCGTCAGCCGTACTCGATTCTTATTGGTCACTGTTTTTCGTTGATAACTCGTTAACGGTGCCTCGGAGAAATTTTTTGTAAAGGAAGAAGCTGTTTCAAATGATCCGAGGAACCCGCCATTTCCGGATTGCGAGACATGTTTGGGACACCCTGTATATGCGCGGAGAATATGAATAATATTCTTCTGATTTGCATACAAAATGTAGGAAACCGAACGGTTCGCTTTCTTTTTTCCTATCGCGATAAAATATTTGTACTTTGCGACACGGTTTCGCGCGTTGTCTTCGCCGCGGCTAGTCAGACGTTTCGTGCGTTTTGAACGCAGCATCCGAATCGCCGCGTCTCTTGAATATTCGACGACTTAATAAGAAACGTTCCCGGGGAAAGTCGGGAATAAAGAATTCATAAACGAATGGCAAACTTTCGTAAAATTCCGGTACACTGCGGTGTACATCAATGTTTCACGGAATAATTTGCCCTCCGACGTTGCAGTTTTTTCGAATAATACGAAGAATACTCCGAGGCGCGACGCGCTCGGTTCGACGCGGCGTTGTCGCGGCGAGCTGAATTTTCGTCGTACAAATTTCTCCGGCCATTTATTAAGTCGTATATTTAGCGGCGGCAGAGGCGGACACGTACACGCGGAATATCCACATTAAATATTCAGTAACAGGCGGCCGGCCGGCTTTTTCGAGTCTGAGTATGATTTAACTGAACTCTTTGAGTGCATGCATCTAGCAAATCCGAAAATCCGATTTACTGCGGCAGGTAGCCCGGAACAAGGGCGACCGAAAATGCAATTTTGCGAGCTTTTATCTAATATTACGACCGCGTACTCGTGCCTAGCGTATTCCCAGAAAATGTGGAAAGAGGAGTTCTCTCTCTCTCTCTCTCTCTCTCTCTCTTTCTCTCTCTCTCTCTGTGTGTGTGTGTGTGTGTGTGTGTGTGTGTGTGTGTGTGTGTGTGTGTGTAACTTCACGCCGGGAAATATAACTACAGGTCTCACGGACGCAATAAAATATGCTTATCGTAAGGAAAGTTGGACGGCGCCGGCTAAACCCAACACAATAGGACTTGATACGTTTTTACAAGTTTATGGCGCGACACCGCATTTTTACGCGGGCCCGAGATTATTCCCGAATGCCGGCGCAATGCGTGACCGAGTATCGGCAAAACCGGAAGCTTGGAAGCTGTTTCTACATTTTTCGATGCAAAGTACTTTCTCTTTAAACAGGGCGTCCCAAAATTATAGCATTTCCGGAGAATGAGATGTAGCTGAGATCATTTGAAGTAACTTTTTCCTTAGCGAAAATGCAATCCGCCGCGTCGTTTACGAGTTATTGACGAAAAACGGTGACCAATGAGAGGCGAGATTAGTCGGCGCGAGGTCGCCGAGCCAATCAGCGCAACTGGACTTCGGCCGCTCGACCGCCTTGTGCCAGTCGAGGTCGACTCTCATTGGTCATTGTTTCATCGTTAATAACTCGTGAACGAAGCGGCGGATTGCATTTTCGCTAAGGAAAAAGTTACTTCAATTTACCTGAAGAATCCCTCATTTCCCGAAGGTAATAACTTTGATTATTGACAATAATAATAATGAAACGAGCCGCAAGGCTTGAATGATCGTATCTTCTCTTCTCATATTGTCCATTTTTCAGTATAAACTGAGGATCGATTAGGGAGAATTTACAGTACTACCTGGAACTGGGAACTCGCTAGTTAAGAATCGTGAACACGGTTTTAAAATCTTTCCATCAACCAATCAAAAGACTGGAGGTCGCAGGACAGTTGTTAGAATAGTTTTTTCGTGTGCTAAATTCTTATCCGGATCTTTCGAAGAAAATAAATATCAGGAAAGAACAGTAAGTTCTCTCCAATTGTCCTTCAATTCCTAAACAAAAAATGGACAATTTTCCTGTTTTCATACTTATTGACAATCGGCGACTATAAAACCGAATCGCAAGGCTCGAATAATCGTATCTCATCTTCCCAAATTGTCCATCTTTGTTTACAAACTGAGCAACAAAGGAAAAGAATTTACTGAATTACGAAATAACTTAACGAAGTAACTTAGCGTTTATTCTGAGAATATTGCAGATGGAAGAAAAATTATATCTTTTTAGCGCTACAAGATTGCATGCATTCAAGCTTCCTTCGATCTCGAATAATCGAATAATCATATCTCATCTTCCCAAATTGTCCATCTTTGTTTACAAACTGAGCAACAAAGGAAAAGAATTTACTGAATTACGAAATGACTTAACATCATAGATCAGCGTTTATTCTGAGAATATTGCAGATATAAGAAAAATTATATCTTTTTAGCGCTACAAGATTGCATGCATTCAAGCTTCCTTCGATCTCTATTATAATGTCAGCTCGAACAACGAAGTATACCAAAAAGTTTCAAAAAGTTTCAAAAATCGGAAACCGTCACGATTTGTTCGATAGTTCTATTGACTCGCGCAACTCGATATTTCACGTCCGAATTCTAGAAAAACTGCAAACCCACGGTAATAATAATATATAGTCTAGAAGAGATAAAATACTACACGCGAGAGCCAACGGTGCTGAATATTTCCCGAGTGTTATATTTTCCTCGAAAACACGATGTTGGCATGCTAATATTCGCAAGGGTAGGACGCGCGCGCGCTCGCGCGCACACGCACAGAGCTTTCATCTTGTGTTCTACATCAAAGAATTTTCGTCACGCTTACTACTGTAACATCTACATGGAAACAAGACTCATTTATGGTTCATTTCTGGTCCGTGGCTGAAAAGGCAAGGTTCGACAGAAGAAAAGGAAATTCCCGATTCGCCCTTTACGATGCTCCGCCGACGCTCTTGACAAAGGTGAAGCGTGTCAATCGCAGAAGTAATATTCGAAAGTAGGATGAGACATACCGGAGGCGGCGGGAGATGTAAGAACGCGAAAACGTGGGAACGTGTGCCTCCTGTCAGGCCAATCTGCGTGAAAAATTTCCAATTTCGGCGCGGCGACGGCGGCGGCGGCCGGAGACGGGTCAGCACAAAAAGCGTTGATATCCGAAAACCGGGGGGAATTCATTCTCAGGCAGGCGTTACGGTCACTTTGTCGCAGAGCACATCGAAATAACCGATCGAATATTGAACACGTTCCCTCCGTCTTTATCATTGAAATTTTGCCACACGCGTTTCGCGGACGCGCACCGCGAGGCTCCCAGGGAATTTCTCTTGAGCAAACGCCGCGCATGTGTTTCAAACGGAAGGACACGAGTTTGAGAACTGCAGAGGGTCGTAGATTTTCGGACATATTATGCAAAACTACTCTTCCAGCATATATTACGCGTTGTCATATTGTAGGGATTAGTTTAGGAAATCCTACGGGACCACGTGGTAAAATGGGAACAACGCGCAGAGCGCAACTTAAATAACGATAATAATGATAAGAACGATTTTATTAACGGAAATAACGATCGGTCTAACAGAACATAATTTCTCACGAATAATAACAACAACGACGGCGGTAATAACGAGTTCGATAACAGCGACGACTACGGCGGTAACTACTGCGACTTCGACAACGACAGCGACAACAACAACAATGACGACAACGACTTTGCTCGCAATGGCTCAGCTTGGCTCTGCTTCTAATGCCTCGATCTTTGCATTTTGGGGGAGGGGGGCATGTTCCTTATAGGTTCTTTCCTTTTGTACTTCTTTCTCTTCCATACATTATTCCTGCTCTCACTCTCACTCTCTCTCTCTCTCGCTCTCTCTCTCTCTCTCGCTCAACCTTCCTCTCTCTTGCTCTCTCTCTCTCTCTTTCACTCCCTCGCTCTCTCTCTCTCCCTCGTGCTCTTTCTCTCGCTCTCTCTCTCCCTCGTGCTCTCTCTCTCGCTCTCTCTTGCGTTCTCTCTCTCTCTCCTTCTCTCTCTCGCTCTCTTACACACAGAGGTCCTCTTTATTCTCTCTCTCTCTCTCTCTCCTTCTCTCTCTCGCTCTCTTACACACAGAGGTCCTCCTTATTCTCTCTCTCTCTCTCTCTCTCTCTCTCTCTCTCTCTCTCTTACACACAGAGGTCCTACTCATTCTCTCTCTCTCTCTCTCTCTCTCTCTCTTTCTTACATACATTCTGTCTTACTCTATGTCACTCTTACTTATTCTCTCCCTTTCTCTCTCGCTCTCTTTTTCTCCGTCTCACTCCCTCACGCTCTATCTTTCAGCAACGCAGGAGTTCGAGGAACCTAAGCAATAAACTCAGGTCACTCAAAGCTGCGCACACACTCGGCAGACGTCAGTCCCATTCATTCAGTATTTTGCTACACTCACTCTCGAGATCATTCTGTCTTTCATACACAGAAAAACCCTATAATATTCAGATATGCAATTAATACGTATACTAATCAAAATGATTTGTCCATACCCTGAAGTCAATTTTTGTCTTTTTTTCTTTATACTCATTTCTATCTTGATCTCTTTAAATGTAAAACTGACCGACACGTGACACTCGGAATTCTTTTTTGTAGTGAAAATTTGTAATCTTAGACGGCGACCGTGGTCGAGAACAATTGTAATATCAATGACCGAGATTAAACAATTTGTTACAATCGGCTTCACGACGAGTATGTCCGTCATTTGCAGTGAGTAAGAAAATCATCGATCTACACTGATATCCGCGAAGAACGCACGCAACGTGCAGGAAAAAACAGTAAAGAAAACTATGAAAAAGAAGAAAAAAATAAGTATAAACTCTCATTATCAAAATTTATGTTTATTTGTATTGTATCGGTCGCAACTGTGTCATGTTTTCTTGAAAAATTGTGCTTCCTAAATAGTTTAATTAAACAGAAACATTGCGTTACCATCGGCCCTATACAGTTCTCCATTGTTTGTTAATAACTTAAATGTTTCTTGCAAAACGAAAATACCGTGATCAAATAGCGTCAGATAACCGGATAACATTTTGACGCAAAACTTTTCATTGAAAGTGTAATCGTAACCGTGAACGAAAGTCAAGGTGTCGCTTTCGACCACGGTCTCCTTTGTTCATTGATACTTTCGTCGGATCGGAACAAAGGGAAGGGCGCATAAATCGATTAAAAAATGAATCGAAAATGTACGGCGCTGTTATCGTGTTGCGCGTAAACCATGATAATGTCGTAAATGAAACTAGATGAAAATTTCTGCTTGCGAAAGGGAACGATCCTCCATTAGGCGAGTGCTCTCCGAAATTGAAAGCTAATATGTTCGTGGATAATAAATTTTTTATAGTAACAAGTAAATCGAATATCTTTCAAACTGTGTGCGCTGCGCGGCGGTCGTTGTCGTATTTCCAACGGAACGGCGTTTTGATGAAAATAATGCATGAAATTTATGGCCGAACTGGCTATCGTGCGGATATTGAGAGGTGGAAAAAGTGGAGCATCGCTTATCGAATTGCTGCGAGGTTCCTCGCCGAACGCTGCCCGGTAGTAAAACTTGCCACTAAGCAGATGGAGTGCTGCAAATGGACGAAACAAAGTGGAATTTAACGTTTCCGAAGCACCAGGAACAGCCTGACAAGCTTCAGGACAATCGATGGAGATGGGAATACGGGCGCAGCTGGTAACTACCATATGTTATCGGAAAGATCGATGATACATGTCTAGAGAAAGCTAGAGATAGCAAGAAATTCGATTGTTAATATTTTTCCACAAGTGCCTTCTTGAATGGAAAAAGAGCCACTTGGTCCATCGAAATTCGCTAAATTATTGGGTATGATTATAAAAAGTTGCAAACGACGGACACGCGCCAGTAAACGTCGCGAATCTGCATCGGTTTGAGTGAAAAAGAACTTTTCATGAGATGCATCGATGGACGTAATCAATATGCAATATTGTAATGGCGGCATCAAAATTATTTCTTAAAACCTGAAACTCATTTGCAGCCTGCATAAATTTATACTCTCGAAGAATAATGTTTTTGGTGCGACTGTTTTCTCTGTTTAAGAAGTTCGTTAAGAAATGGACTTTTCTTGCTCGCATTTTAATAATTTCGTTCTAATATTTTCGAGTCGGAAACAGATTTAAGTGGAAGCAAATAATACGCCCAAATTAGGGCGTATTCCAGATGATTTCGAGAGAAAGCTAGAGATAGCAAGAAATTCGGTTCTTAATATTTTTCCACAAGTGCCTTCTTGGATGGAGAAAGAGCCACTTGGTCCATCGAAATTCGCAAAATTATTGGATAAGATTATAAAAAGTTGCAAACGACGGACACGCGCCAGTAAACGACGCGAATCTGCATCAGTTTGAGTCAAACAGAACTTCTCACGAGATGCGTCGATGGCCTGTGCCTTTTTTGATCTACGAAAGACATTTTTTAAATTTTCGTTACATGCTCGGATAAAAAAGTGAAAAAACGAGGGTTTATAATTCTTTCTTTTTATTCCAACTAATAGCAAAATTGGAAAAAAGCTCTTCAAGTATAGTCTAGTATATTAGTCTGGCATCTAAAAAGAATTCAAATCATTTCGTTCAGTATTAAAACAGTTACAGTAATGTCTCCCTAATTGACGCTCAGCTTGGAGACAAAAATGGACAATTTGGGAAGAAGAGATACGATTATTCGAGCCTTGCAGCTTGTTTTTATAGTTGTCGACAATTCGTAACCATAAAAATAAGTCGGAGGCCACGTGACACGATTCGAAGTCTATTGCGCAGGCCACGTGACACGATTCGAAGGCAATTCGGAGGCCACATGCCACGATTCGAAATTAGTACAGTAATCTCTCTCTAATTCGCGCTCGGATCTCTCGTTTCTACAGTTGTCGACAATTCGTAACCATGAAAATAAGACGGAGGCCACGTGACACGATTCGAAGGCAATTCGGAGGCCACATGCCACGATTCGAAATTAGTACAGTAATTTCTCTCTAATTCGCGCTCGGATCTCTCGTTTCTACAGTTGTCGACAATCGATATAAATCGAATAATCGTGTCTCCTTTTCCCAAATTGTCCATTTCTGTGGACAATCTGAGCGTCAATTAAAGAGACATTACTGCATTTCGTTTTAAAATGTGTACGAACACTTTCGTGGGCCATTGTGTATTGACCTTAAAGAAATCCCTGGACCTTCCTCAATTCCACGCAATTTCCTCGAATCGAGTTTAATATTTACGAAGCGATAAGAGACGAGAGAGAGAGAGAGAGAGAGAGAGAGAGAGAGAGAGAAAGAGAAAGAGAGAGAAAGAGAGAGAGAAAGAGAGAGAGAGAAAGAGAGAGAGAGAGAGAGAGAGAGAGAGAGAGAGAGAGTAAAAAGCGGGTCGCCGGAAGTCGGAAAATAGAGGTCTGTTAAAAGAGCGCGTACGCGTGCTCATGATCGATGACGCGCGATCGGGACCGCGATGGACAGGAATTTTCAATTTTGTCCGAACACCCGAACTTCCCGCGCCAAAGAAACCAGCGCGGCGGCACGTTCCCGCTGGCAATTTTTTCGCCGAACATTTCAGCAAAATCGCACGATTATCGCCGTAGCCGCGAAACCTCCATTATGTATATCGGATTCCAAAAAAGTTCGGGTCGCCGCCGAGAAGTTTTAAAACTCGATAACCTCGGAATGTAATATAGGTTTCGCATATTTCGACGAGTCGGATATTCCTCGGTCGCGCGCGAAAGGACGTTCCGCGTTTCAAAGTTCATTTATTTCCGACATTTTCGCTCCCGAAACCTGGGAGATAACCTATTCTTCGTTTACGATGCGCCCCCCCCCCCCCGCGGCGCAAGCTTCTTTTCTTCGTTCGTTGCGGCTAAATGCGCAACTCGACTTTGAAAGCGGAAAGCTGACCATTAAACGTCTATACATCCGAACGAGGAGCGTTTGAAAAACCGGCAAGATTTCTTTAAAGCGGCCATTTTTCTGTCATACCCCCCTTCCCGCACCCCGACCCAAGATACGTTTTAATTGCTGCTCGCTGAATGCCGGGCGAGTGGCGTCCCGGCTGCCGAATTGAATGAACGTAAAAAAAACCGGCTGCTCGCCTGCCTGCACCGTTCCCGACATTAATTAAAAACGACGAACGAAATGGCATAAGTTCAATCTCCATAATCTTAACGAAACAATGCAATTCCGTCTGCTTGTCTACCTTGAAACAGTATAGCCCGACTTCCTCCTCCTCCTCCTCCTCCTTCTCCGCGAAAGTTCCTCGATCAAAGACGCTCCGAGAACGAACTCCTCTCAGATTGTCTTAAGCGTTAAGTTTCGTACGAATTCCGTATCTTGTTCTTTCGAACAATGCCGAAGCATTCTTTCAGACAATCGCTGGTACGGTAGATTCTCTCCGTTGACTCAGCTTTTAAACAACAAGTGGACAATTTCGATAGAGGAGACACGATTGTTCGAGCCTCGCGGTTCGTTCTTGTTCGCGAGCTGAGGAACAATTGGAGAGAATTCGTTGTACAGCAATGTCTCCCTAACTGACGCTTAGATTGTGCAGAAGAATGGACAATTTGGGAACAGGAGATACGATTATATTCCGGCTTTGTACTATGTTTTTATGTATCGTTGACAATCGGTAACTAGAAAAACGAGTCGCAAAGGCTCGAATTCGCAAGGCTCCTCTTCCCAAATTGTCCATTTTCGTGGACAATCCGAGCGTCAATTAGGGAGACATTACTGTACCCGTGCAGGACAAATTGGAATAATTTCTCGAGGTCTTCGAGAACTCATTTATTTAATCTCAATTTTATAGTAGCTTTCATCACGTTTTTATAACAGTTTGAAGCTAGTTGAGACGTTGATTCGTTCATCGCGATGTTGCTTCTGTTTATGAATTAACAAATATAAATAAATCAATGGTATGCAACGAATGAAATTTGGTATGAATTTACAGGGAGCAGAGAATAGTTTAACCCTTTTAGTGGCGGTGCGAAAAATACCGGACCAATTTGTCGAATTTGCTAAGGTTTGGGGAAGAAGCTCGTAAAAAGCAAAGTAAGAATGATATTTAGAAAATTCAAGAGGAAGCACGTTACGAAATAATGGGAGAATGAAATAACGCCAATTGTATTTATATGTTCGTTGAAAACCATACGAATAACATAAATAAAAAATCAATAGAGAAAAAGAGGAAAATCAATTCTCTTTGTTAGAAACAGTATTTCTACGTAAGAAAAATTTTACGTAGATCACCTTTTTATTTATATAAAAAATACTATAAATTTTTTAATTTGTAACAAAATAACTGATATCGGACCACAAAACTAAAGGATAATGCCATGATGAATGGCAAGCGTCAGAACGATCTGTTATGAATTAGTGTAGCTAGAAAAAAATTTGGTATTATTATAAATATTAAAAAATTTTAGTATGCAAAAAATTCATATTTTAATATGAAAAAAATTTAGTATTATTATAATAATATTTATATTTAGCTATCTGGCTATCGAAAAAATCTGTAATATTTACTTATCATTACTCGCACAAATAATTTATTTAGTTAATATTTTATTGATATTTAATTAACATTTATTATTAATATTTATAATTCATTTAATATTTTTCTTATACGCAACTGTATATCGTCTTTGGCACTTTTCGATGTATCGACGATGTATCGTCGTTCGGCGCTAAAAGGGTTAAAATAAAAGGTCACAAACGATATTTAGGAACTCGTGAATTTTGATATCTGCATCGCGGAGATCTTATCGCGCGATCTCGAAACAAATTTACGGCAGAAATTTCAACCAGTCCACCCGACAATCGAAAGTTTATCCGTCTCTTCTTTCTAATGGCTGCCTAACCGCGTGTTTCTGACGTATAATCCCGAGATCTCCAGTTGATGTTTTCCTTTCTTCTCTCACAATGTCCGCACGAACTCAGCCAGCATCTTTGGTCTCGTGGCGCCGCTCTCCAGCGCAGACAACGCGTGATCGTTTTAACTCCGAGCAACAGCCATTGAAACTTAGCAACCAGTAATAAGAAAGGGAGCTAAGAGAGATTGAGACATCGCGATCGCGGAGGTACGAAATCGCTTCTTCCTTTTTTTGCTCTCTCTCTCTCTCTCTCTCTCTCTCTCTCTCTCTCGCTTTTCCTATTTTCTTCGCAATCAAACTTCGGAGAAATGTAATTTCCTCGTACTTCAGCGTGGTTAATAGTGACAGTTTCCACGTGATCTCACACACGGTTTGTGAAAAATGATCGAGACGCCCCAGTTCCACGATATGAGATGGCATATATTCGACACGATGTTTTTGTACGGAACGGGCACGGAGTGAAATGGAACGACCGCTTCTCCCCGCGAAGTAAAATTAACGTTGAATACGACACGGGGAAGCGATCGAAAGTCCGATCATTTTATCGGCAGAGGCGTGTAACGCGGATATATCGCCGCTATAACGACGTCGAATTTCGCGTCTCCGATAACCGCGTGTTTTCGGGATTTTCGGGAGTTCGGCTCCGATTGCGTTCACGTGTGCAGATCTTTCATGAAATTAGCAGGATAAAGCGATAATTCAACAGCGAAATTAACGTTTTACGATGCAGTTGACGTTCGCCGTTTGATGGAGAACGTAGACGATATTACGAGCGGACAGAATTGTTTCAACAGTAAATTGGATCGGGACTTTATCAATCAGTATGTTCGAGTGGATAGTAAAATAGTGTTTAACGAACGGTACTCTCTCTCTCTCACACACTCTCTGTCTCTCTCGTTCCGTCATAAAATTATTTCATCACACGATTCTCTTCGATTCGAATGTACAGTAATGTCTCTCTAATTGACGCTCCGGTTGTGTACAGAAATGGACAATTTGGGAAGAGGAGATACGAATGTTCGAGCCTTGCGGTTTATTTTTATAGTTATAAATTGTCCACAATTATAAAAACGAGCCGCAAGGCTCGACTAATCGTACCTCCTCTTCCCAAATTTTCCATTTTAGTGGACAATCTGAGCGTCAATAAGGGAGACATTACTGTATCTCCCGATTAATTCTTCCATTAAAAAATGTATTTTCTAGGGTTTGTTTTCTACGAACGCGTTGTAAACGTGTAATATTTAGACTAAATATTAATATTTAACTAAATACTAATGATTAACTTAACTAACTTAACTAACTTAACGATAGTTAATATTTAACTAAATACTCTCCCTCTCACTCTCTCTCATCTCGTCGTAAAATTATTTCGTCACACGATTCCCTCCGATTCGAATGTATCTCCCGATTAATTCTTCCATTAAAAGATGTATTTTCTGCGGTTTTGTTTTCTACGGACGTTGTAAACGTGTAATATTTACACGTAGAAAGTATTAAAGCAGACAGAATTGTTCCAACAGTGAATTGGATCGGGACTTTATCAATCAGTATGTTCGAGTGGATAGTAAAATAGTATTTAACGAATGATATTTTCTCTCTCTGTCTCTCTCGTCTCGTCGTAAAATTATTTCGTCACACGATTCCCTCCGATTCGAATACATCTCCCGATTAATTCTTCCATTAAAAGATGTATTTTCTGCGGTTTTGTTTTCTACGGACGTTGTAAACGTGTAATATTTACACGTAGAAAGTATTAAAGCAGACAGAATTGTTACAACAGTGAATTGGATCGGGACTTTATCAATCAGTATGTTCGAGTGGATAGTAAAATAGTCTTTAACGAACGGTACTCTCTCTCTTTCTCTCTCGACCCGTCATAAAATGATTTCGTCACACGATTCCCTCCGATTCGAATACATCTCCCGATTAATTCTTCCATTAAAAAAATGTATTTTCTAGAGTCTGTTTTCTACGGACGTTGTGTAAACGTGTAACATTCAATTTCTCCCGGGTGTATTTTGGTCAGACAGCGATTACCGAAATCGCATTCGATCCCCAATCATAATTGGTTGCATTCGGTCATTACCCGTCAGCCGTCCTTTGGCCACCGCACTGCACCACCACATGAACGAATTACCATCGTGCTGATGGTAAAATATAATATGTACATAATCCGACGCATATTTCGTTTAATGCCGCGGTTTTAATTCGATCTTATTTAGCAGATGACTGATTTAATGCCGCGCGCCGCCAACACAACGCGATATAATGGCCGCGCGATTTCGATGCGGTTTTAATTTACAAGATTACGGCGCACGTAAATTGCAATATTCATAGGATAACGCGGAACCTCTTCGCCGCGTTATTTAATGCGCGACGAAAAGCCGAAAGAGGTATTCAGAGCGATTTAGCCCGATTCGCGGGGAGCAGCTTTAACCCTTTGTGCTCGAAGCTATTTTAACTGTAAATATAAAATCATTTTTCTAACCTATAGTGATTTTATTTTATATGGCAAAATGCATTTTATGCATATGAGATTGACTCTTACGAGTCACACGCAACGATTACGCTCTTAACAATTTTTTAAATCTGAATTTTGTTGATATATAGTAAAAATGATTTTAGAACGTGATGTAACAAATTTTAGCGGTGCCTCAGAGTCACCGCTCGAGTGCAAAGGGTTTAACGATGAATCGACCGATAATCATCGTCGCTCGTTTGATTTTCCTATTACACATCGTAGACACCAATTATTATCGCACATCGCGCAAAATGTTCCGAAAACGCCGCCACGCGACCGACAATGAAATATCTGTCGCAAACGGGCCATTCGTTTGCGAGATCGATTTATCGGATTGCTCGATAAAATTTCAACCTTAGAACATTTTTTGGAACCGAGTTTTTCACGCTCCGCCACCGTGACTCATTAACTTGGCTGTCGGTGTTTACTGGGGCGCAAATACTATTTCCACGCCGTTCATCGTTTCGCAAAACGCGTGGTACGCGAGAGATCTCTGTTGATAAATATTACGTTGCTTGGAGCAGACTGTCGAGAACGGTAATTTGTTACGTGCAAGAACCGTTCTTCAATGTTCCTTTTAGTATCATCTATGACTTTCGAAGTACACCTTTTTTGCAGAGATATTTGGCTCTCACGCGGAGCTGTTCGAATAAAGACATTTTTATAATTTTGTGATCAAATCGTCGAGAATGATTGAATCCTTTCTCAAGACTTGCAATAATGTTTCCCTAATTGAAATGAAGAATTTGGGAAGAAGAGATATGATTATTCGAGCCTCGTTTTTATAGTTGTTGACAGTTCGTAACTAGAAAAACGAACCGCAATCGTATCTCCTCTTCCCAAATTGTCCATTTCTGTGGACAAACTGAGCGTCAATTAGAGAGACATTACTGTGCTTCCATCGTTAACACTGAACCCGTCGAGTTCTAAAAAGCACTAACGCGTGCTGCTTTATAAGAACGACAAGATTGAATTGATTTAGACTGTTCGCCATTTTCGTAACAATTTAAGCTCGATGGAAGGAATTTATTCAATCGTTTCCTATGAAAGAGTCTTCGTAACTTCAGCGATTTGAAAATAATAATATATATATATATAATATAAAAACAAGCCGCTCTAAATACGATACGAAAATATACGCAACATTCTATCCACTTTTCGTTTCTCCAGAAATACTGCTTCTACGTTGTTGTTTAACGCTTCGGCCGCCATTTCTAAATTTACTAATATCCGGAAAAGCGAGAAAGAAAGAATGTCGACAACGCAACGACGAGTATACTCGTCAAAAAAACACATAACCGGTTAATCTATAACTTTGCTCTCCGTAATAATAATAACAAAAGCAGCGAAACATTGCAAAACATCGTCCACGATTTTCTGTAACAATTTCGAGAAGAATTCAACAGATGGCACACCACCGTTCAGACGAAGAGAAAAACGAACTGATCGTTTGAATTCTTGGTGGAAACGCGCGGCTGCAGCGCAAGCAAAACGTAGGATGCGAACGTGTTAATACCGGGGGCTTTTCTAGAATGCCAATTTGTTCGAGAACGCGTCGCAGAGAAGCAATAACGGACCGGGAAAATTAGCCCGAGGCGCGGAGCACCTTTTCAACGCGTCGGTATCAGATCACCTGGCCCGTTCGAACGGAACCCGCTTAGAAACGTGATAGAATTTCCGCGGCGATGCGCGTCGGTCCGGGATCGTAGCACGCCGATCTTCTCTTCCTTCGTGTGAACACCTCTCTCTCTCTCTATATATATATATATATACAGCGAGAGAGAGAGAGAGAGAGAGAGAGAGAAAGAGAGAGAGAGAAAGAGAGAGAGAGGCACCCAGCAACAATCGAAATAGGATACACCGTTCATCGGGCGAGCGCCGGCTGCGTAAAAAGAGGGGCCCGCGGGGACGGAGGCGGGCCGTGTCGTAGTTTTCCGTCGAAATAATACGAGGTGTCGGATAGGGGTGGCTGATTGCGCTCGAAGAAATTGAATTTCGCCGGGAGCCGTGAAGAGCCGGTGGCAGAGCGAGCCAATAATGCCAGGGTCACGGGTGATCGGGCGATCAAACGAGTGTGTATCTTCATGATTTCGTCGGTGGTAACGATGCACGGGGTGGCCCGGGCGAGCTGCGCGAACAGACGAGGAAAAAATAGACCGACGGAAAATCGAGTTGTCGGGCTGCGCGCCGGGCCCGGCCCGGCCCGACCCGCTCCGATCCGCCCCGGCAGCCAGCACGATTTCAGACACCGGGCAAGAACGAAATAACATTTTCTGATAATTAAATCGATCCTCTGCGGAATCGGGTCCCGGCGTTTACGTATTCGCGGGCTCTCCGCATTTACATTTATTTGCATAAACATGAGCAATACATACGCGCCGGCGAAAGTAGACTTCCGAATGTCTGGAGGTGGCGTGTGTGTGTGTGTGTGTGTTACTCAAAATATTTAGGAGACCCATTTGCATCCGCGGCGAAGAAAAAACTGGCGCGCGGACCGAGCAATATACGGTTTTTGTTTAACGCAACGGTATTTTCTCGGGGAGTTCGCGCAATTTTGGATAACGGCGTGGGGGGGGGGCGAGGGTTTCTTTGTAATTTCACGCATTTGGTACTGCGAAAATCAGTGTGAATAGGACGGTTGTAAAATATACGTACGGTCCCGTTGTCGGTAGAAAATTGTGCGCGAGACTTCCGAAACGGAACAACTTTCTTCCAAATTGAATTTAACCCTTTGCACTCGAAGCCATTTTAACTCGAAATCTAAAATAATTCCTTCGATCTATGGTGCTTCCATTTGATGTAACGTACCGCATTTTTATGCACGCGACATTGAATTTTGTAACGATAATTACACTTCGCGCGGTTCTTTAAATATAAGCAAATTCGATGATGTTAAAAAGTATCATCAAACGTGACGTAACAATTTTTCGTGGCGCCTCGGAGTCGCTACTCGAGCGCAAAGGGTGAAGCGAATTGAGTTTTGTCGAGGCATTAAATTTGCTAGTTTACTGGACAATTCGTGAAAAAATTGTTGGTAACAATTGCTATTGCTTAGAATGACAAAAATGTTTTAAAGTGATGGTTTTACAACTTTTCTGTTCGTGTCTGTAACGGAATCTTAAAAAAGAACAATGCGTTTAATAAATCTCGGTGGCTTGTTTTTCTAATTTTGGTTATCGTTCTGACTAATTGCTATTCCTTCACAAATATTTGTCACGTGTTGTCTAGTAAATTAGTCCTTTTATCGTCTGGAAAAAGATTCTAACAAATTGCTTCGATCTTAAATAGGTTCAATGTTAAATCCAATCTTAATAATCGATAATAAAATTAAATTTTGTCTCTAAAATTGTACGAAAGAATAATGTAACCTTTTTTTATTAAATAAGTACGATGCACCTAGTGCACAAATTTCGTGTGCAATTTATTTATGTAATATAAATGTTCACACACATGCTGCAAAACTTTGTCGAACCAACACAGATACTTTCCGAATTTTGAACGTGTTACACTTTTATGTGTTTAATCAAAAGGGAATTAAATTCAATTGAATAAAATACAATAATCTCTCCCCAATTTCCCTTCACAGCTTATAACAAAAATGCCGATTGTCTGCAATTATACAAGGGGACCTAAAATTATGGTACTACCGCCAAATTAGAGATTCCTGAGGTTATTCGAAGTAACTTTTTCCCTTACAAAAATTTTCTCCGAGGCATCGTTAATGAATTATTAACGAAAAACACTGACCAATGAGAGGCTAGCTCGCACGAGGCGGTCCAGCCAACGAGCGCACGAAGCCCAGTTCCGCCCATTGGCTCGGTCGCCTAACGCCAAACGAGCTCACACCTCATTGGTCATTACATTTTGATAATAACTTCTAAACGAAACTGCGGATTGCACTTTCGCTGAGGAAAAAGTTGCTGCAAATGATCCCAGGAACCCCTCATTTCCCGGAAATACCATAATTTCGGGACAGCCTGTAGAAACGAGGTGCAAGGTTCGAACGAACTCCTCTTCCCAAATTGTCCATTTTTGTTCACAAGCCGCAGGAAAATTAGGGAGAGAACTTATCGTATTCTCTCGCCCGAAAATCCTTCGTCGAAGATGCCCCCTAACGACGGTTCCCGAGGGATGATAGCTTCTACAAGCTCTTCAACTTGACTTGAATTAATAATATTAGATATCGCAAGGTCAGCGAAGGGCTAATTTTCGTCACAACATTTCTAAACGCGGTTAACTCGGAGCACCCATTATCCCGGGTGCTTGATTAAATGGTAAGCCGTTTGTGTATAATCGGGACTCACGTGGAACAACGCGGGGAATACAACTTGCGGTTTAATTAAAGTTGGGCATAAAGCAGCCTTTATGCGTGCCGGGCTATTAGTTTGATTACCATGAAAATATTCGCTGCGGCACACGCTTATAATGGAGAATATTAAGCTTGAAGGTTGTGAACGCGCGCGGGGACAGTTGCGCGACGACGCAATTTCGCGTCGCTATGATTACTCGTCGATCTCGTTCTCGACCGTCTCTAGCCCTAATTATCCACACACAAAAATTCTGCAGCTTCTCTACGCGCGAATTAACCGGCATAAAATATTTATGACAGGATCGCGCGAACTTCAGTCACGGTAACGGCGGGATCTCCCTCTCAAAATTTCGAAAGCGCTACATATAATTTCGCGTAATCGCGTAGAAACGCGTCGCGCGAAACGGAAATATGTGACCGGGTTTTAAGCCGCCTTATCGTACGCTGTTACTAAAATTTTTTCCACCCGTTAATGTCATCTTTAACCTCGTTCCTGCTAAATGTATCTCTGATCCACTTCAGCGTGTATTCCAAGAAGAACATTAGCATTCACATATTAAAACGGCCCCCGCGCTCTGTATCTCAATTAAGTGTCTCCAGTTTTAATTCGGGCGACGTTACGGTCTTTGAAAAAAATCCTAATTTTCCGGCAATAAAATCCGTGGAATCCGGGTCAGGACTTTGTTTTATACTGGCGGAGCTCGCGCGGGGCTCTCGATGTTCTCTTTGCGCGTTATCGCCGGATAACAGCGTATTATCACGAACTTCATATCCAGCGGAAAGTTACGTCAATTGCCAGTCCCCAGGGCGTCCTCGTGGATTGTCATAAATTTTCACACGCGGTTAAGGCGTTTCGTTTCCTTTTTTCCCTCTCTCTCTCTCGCGCTCTCTCTCTCTCTCTCTCTCTCTCGCTGTCTCGCGGTCTCTCTCGCTCTCTCTCGCTCTCTCTCCCTCGCGCTCTCCCTCTCTCGCGCTCTCTCTCTCTCGCGCTCTCTCTCTCGCTCTCTCTCTCGCTCTCTCTCTCTCGCGCTCTCGTCCTCTCTCGCGCTCTCGTCCTCTCGCTCTCTCTCGCTCTCTCTCGCTCTCTCTCCCTCGCGATCTCTCTCTCTCGCGCTCTCTCTCTCTCTCTCACGCTCTCTCTCGCGCTCTCGTCCTCTCTCGCTCTCTCTCGCGCTCTCTCTCTTGCGCTCTCTCTCGCTCCCCCTTTCGCTCCCTTTCTCGCTCTCTCTCGCTCCCCCTTTCGCTCCCTCTCTCTCGCTCCCCCTTTCGCTCCCTCTCTCTCGCTCCCCCTTTCGCTCCCTCTCTCTCACTCTCTCTCTCTCTCTCTCTCTCTCTCTCTCTGAAATTCTACCACGCCCCGCGCAGCCGCCGCCGATTCGAAATACGATTGGCCTTGGTCCGAAAGTTTATGGACAATGTTGGACGCTATAAAGAAAAAGGATCGAAGAGACAGATGAACACGTATATGGCCGAGAGTTCGCCCGATACAGTCGAGTCATCCGGAATGTATGAAGTTTCCCCGAAATGGCTCGTGCGAGGAATAAATATTATGAGGAATTCCGTCCGTTCGGTATCATACGTCTGCCAAGAAATTGCTTTTTAGGGGGCTCGAATAGACGAATCCTAAAAACCTGTCCGGGGAACATCGTAACTCGTTTCGGAAATGGAAGCCAGCCAAAGATTCGTTAAACGCTCGTCACCGATCCCAATCTGCGAACGTTCAACCAATTCGGCCGTTATCGTCGCAGAACGAAAGCTCTGATAACGATGTCGCGTCCGCGAAAATTATTTTGCATTTTATGTAATCTGTAATGTATTAAACCCTTACAGAACGGTGGGCCACGAAATTATTCGCTCACCTTTTAAAACGCAGTAACTTTTTGAGAATTGTACTAAATCACTTGCATGTTTTTTTAGATAAATTAGTTCTATGGATTTTTAATTAATTGACTCGACGGATGAGATTATTGCGTAGTTTTCGAATGTTATTTAAGAAATTTTACAGCTTTTTAAGAACTGCTAGAGAATTGCCAATAGATAAAGCGTTAAGTTACGATAACGAATGCACCGTTAATTAAATGATTTATATTGACACTTTATTTACTGGAAGCCCTACTAATGAACTTTCGACGACTGAACTGTCCCTAAAAGAATTTATTATTCCTTATTATCATTATTTCTTTGACATAATAATTCCAAGAGAACTTGTTACATCATATTTGTCTAACTAATTTGCTGGACGGGATTTAAACAATTTAATTAATTAATTCGACGGCTGAGATTATTACGTAGTTTTCGAACGTTTTTAAAGAAATTTTCAAGCTTTCTAAGAACTGTTAGAGAATTGCCTGTAGATAAATTGATCATAACGAATGCATCGTTAATTAAATGATTTATATTGACACTTTATTTACTGGAAGCCCTATTAACGAATTTTCAATGACCGAACTGTCCCTAAAAGAATTTATTATTCCTTATTATCATTATTTCTTTGACACAATAACTCCAAAAGAACTCGTTACATCATATTTGTCCAACTAATTTGCTGGACGAGATTCAAACAATTTAATTAATTAATTCGACGGCTGAGATTATTGCGTAGTTTTCGAACGTTTTTAAAGAAATTTCGAGCTTTTTAAGAACTGTTAAAGAATTCCCGATAGATAAAGCGTTAAGCGACGATAACGAATGCACCGTTAATTCTTCTCGCGCGGCATCGCGTACCGCCGGAACAATTGATTACGAACCCGATGAATAGACAATGGAATCGCAAAAAGTGATTTCCCCGTAATCCAGGAATGCGCCGGGCCTTTTCAATCAGCCTAATGCATCGCATTAAGTATTAGGCGAGCGTTGATTTCCCGGCTCCGCGGGCCGGCCCGGGTTTCATTCAGGCCAGCTCGCGGGAGAAGACACGTACACACGTGTTGTGGAATAGGTCTCATAAATTATGCCTGGGAACCAATTCGATCATCGGTCGAAAGTCATGCGCATCCAATTACGCGATTAACAGGCTGAAAACGGAATTACTCTCGCGGGGCTCGACCGCCGGCGAGAGGAATTCGGCCCACGGAAAATTCGTCGCGGGCCGTGGTTTCGGGGTTTCGGAGTTTCTCCCGTGCCCGGCGCCGTCGATATCGTTATCGATAACCATCGCTGGAAAAATGATTTGCATGCCGGTCGACGGCGCGGCCGCCGCTGAGCCGCGCGACGCGCTAAGCGCGCGCAACGACCGTCGCCCGTTCCGCACTGATTACAGGCCGCTTTTGTGTGCCCGATAAATCCGAACGATCGATTTATCGGTGTTTACTCAAATTTCGGTCTCGATTTAAATCGCGACCGGGCTAACGATTTAAATTCGACGCTACCGTAAATCGTGCGAGTCGGACGGCTCGCGCCGGTCGGACGACACGGACGCGTTCGCGAATCGAAAAACGCGCGCTGATCGATGGAACTGTTTCATATTGTTGAAGAAAGAAACTTTAGCCTTGGAGAAAAATTAATCTACAGCGTGTCCCGAAAATGTCTCGCAATCAGGAAATGGCGGGTTCCTCGGATCATTTGAAGCAGCTTCTTCCTTTACGAAAATGTTCTCCGAGGCACCGTTAACGAGTTATTAACGAAAAACAGTGACCAATAAGAATCGAGTACGGCTGACGCGAGGCGGCCCAGTCAACCGGCGCACGAAGCCCAGTTCCGCTCATTGGCTCGATCGCCTCGCGCCAGCCGAGCTCGCCTCTCATTGGTCACTGTTTTTCGTTAATAACTCGTTAACGGTGCCTCGGAGAAAATTGTTGTAAAGGAAAATGTTGCTTCGAATGACCTGAGGAACCCGCCACTTTCGGATTGCGAGACATTTTTGGGACACCCTATATAGTCTACTTAGGACTGAGATTCGAAAATATTAGTTTACATTTCCGCCGGTTCCGTCAGTGCGCACCGACGGTGCGTTAGAGCACATCGCGCTCTGACTGTTAGTGATCCAAGAATGAGCCGCGAGACTCAAATAATCGTATTCTCCTCCTCCCAAATTGTCCATCTTTGTGCACAATCTGAGCGTCAGTTAGGGAGACATATTACTGTACAGGAGACGCTAACTTAAACGGTTCTTCTAACGGGTAATTTTTTGGAAAGAAACTATTACACCTCTTGCAGCCAAATTGACATGGTTTATTTGTACGTGTTTTAACAATTTAATATTTTTTGGGAAAAATAGTTGAAATTAGTGGCAACGTCAGACTTTTAAACAAAGTCGATTTGTAAATAAGATCGTCCCACGGTGTCCATGATTCCAGCCATTCTGTTTGTCTGAAAAAACGTGAAAGTTTCTTAATCGGTACGAATTTGATTACAGTAGGTGGTAGAACAAAAGAAAAATGTCAAGTTAATTAAAAACGTGGCGAGACTTTGAAATTCGATTATCGATTGATTTCCAGCAATGATGGAAACATTCCGTTTTCAGCATAGTTCGCTACAATTAATATTACAAAGATGAACAAACTTTAAAGTCGATTTTCTCGGAAACCGTGCCTAAAACAAAAAAATGTTATATCAAATTTTTTTCTTACTTCTCACGTAGAATCGCCCACTGCTCGGTTGCATTACGAATTCCGGCCCACCCTGTGTAGTATAAGCGAAAAAGAACTATAAATACGTACAAATTTGTATACAGGGTATCCCAAAATGACTCACAGTCCAGATATGAGGGTTCCTGAGGTCATTTGAAGTAACTTTTTCCTTAGCGAAAATACAGTCTGCGGCTTCGTTTACGAGTTATTAACGAAAAACGCTGACCAATGAGAGGCGAGCTCGACTGGCACGAGGCGGCTCAGTCAACAAGCGCACAGAGCTCGGTTCCACTCATTGGCTCGGTCGCCTCGCGCCAACTCGCCTCTCATTGGTCAGTGTTTTCGGTTAATAACTCGTAAACGATGCATCGGAGAAAATTTTTGTAAAGGAAAAAGTTACTTTGAATGACCTCAGGAATCCCTCATTTCCAGACAGTACCATAATTTATGACAAAAATGATTAGTTCGAATTGAAAGCAGTGAATCACTTATTCTAGGCTCCTGGATCTCGCAGCCGGTGCAGACAATTTTTATTTTGCGTCCGCAGTCGAATAAATTAAGTCGAATATATTATAAATATATTATAATATTAGTATAATATATTGTATATATTATAATATACTATTATATATATATTATATTATAATATTATAATATACTATGATATATATTATATTATAATATTAGTATAATATAATATTATAGTATACTATGATATATATTATATTATAATATTGGCGTAATATAATATTAATATAATATATTATGTATATTATATTATAATATTAGTATGATATAATATTATAATATCCTGCATTGAGTTAGTATTGTAACTAACAATACTAACAACAACGGCGACCATTTCGATGTACCTACAGCCTTGTGATCCTTCTTCATTAAATTTTTCTATAAAATGTCCGCACCGAATATACAAGAGCGAAGTCTAATGCAAGCGTTGTACAGAGTGAGTGCTTTACGATTTCATCCACAAGAGCGGATCTCTGGAAAAGGATGAATCCTCCAGAAGCCAACAGCACTAAAAGGGTCCAGGACGGGAGTGTCGAGGATCCGGTTGACTGTGCGCCGGGACCGGATAGCGGTTGATTTCCTTCTGTCTCGGAACACAGCGGGAACAGCGTTGCGCGTCTGTTGGCCGGCTCGCGGCGCGGGCAGGAAGGAATCCGAAATAGGAGCGCGTTCAGTCGTCCCTGATCGTCGCAACGAATCCAGAAATACCCGTCCACCGCGAAGCGTACCGGAGTTCCATAAATCTGAATCCCGTATACGATAAAACCCGCTGACACGGCAGCGCGACTGTAATTGCGCCGAGTGGCTCGTAAACCGTGCATTTACACGGGGCCCACGTACAGAGCCTGTAAACAGCGTACGCGATGGAATGTCGCCCGGTGTTCCAGCCGATGTGCAAACTTTTCTGCTAAAGTCGTTGGCATATGCACACCGCTCCTGCTCCATTTACCGTCGAACTTCGTTCCGACGTCGATAACCAACCCACATACCCCGCCCCGGCGTCCTGTTTACGCGTTAAAGCATGCGCTCGTTTTAAAACTCGACCGGTCGCGTCGACCGATGTCACACTCTCGCCTTTTCCGGTCGAGTTTCTTGGCCCTTAATGCCCAACCGCGCGGCTCGTGCCGCGGTTTAACGACGGCAAGTTTCCCTCGGCCAGCCGTTCTCGGACGTACCGATGTTTAATTCAGCTCCTATCGGCAGAAACCGCGTTCGATTTCAGCGGATTCGGTTTCAAGCTCGCCGCGCATTCGAGAATATTCGTTCCCCCCGGGTTCATCGTCATCGCGCGCCCTTCTCGCAAGAAGGGCGACGTCTGGCAGCGTGTTTCAAGCTGAGATCACAGACCAGACGTTTCAGGACTGAAATCTACAATTGAAATCGTACGAGATTTCGCTGACTCTTGGCTCGGCGAAGGCAAAAGAGTACACATCTTACTTTCAAAGCGACAGCGTTCTCGGTCGAGAGATACAATTTTTCGTTCGCCTGGCGCGAGAACTGCCATTCTTTCGCGATAAGGTCGTCGAACTCGGACGCGGCTCAAGGATTGTATAAATGGGTAGTTTTACTCGAATTAGGTAGCTTTAATACGCGATCGATCTCTCGGTACGTCGAGCGCCATTTTTCCGTGACGAGTGTACTCGTCAAACAACGATTTGCGAAGAGATATGCGAAGAGATATGCGAAGAGATTTGCAAAGAGATATGCGAAGTTTATGGCGTCGATTGTTTAACAGAACGAACGTGTCAGAATTGGTTCTGACTTTTGAACATCGAGCTGGCGAGCTTGCGAGCTTTGAGCTTTTGAGCTTTTTGAGCTTGCGAGCTTTGAGCTTGTGAGCCTCGTGCTTTCGAGCTTTGAGCATTGAACATTGAGCATTGAGAATTGAGCATTGAGAATTGAGAATTGAGAATTGAGAATTGAACGTTGAACGTTGAACGTTGAACGTTGAACATTGAACATTGAACATTAAAAAGAGATACGCGAAGTTTATGGCGTCGATTGCTTAACCGAACACACGTGTGAGAATTGGTTCTCACTTTTGAACATCGAGCTTGCGAGCTTGCGACCATTGAGCTTTTTGTGCTTGCAAGCTTGTGAGCTTTTTGAACTTACGAACTTTGAGCTTTTGAGCCTCGTGCTTTCAAGCTTTGAGCATTGAACATTGAACACTGTGCATTGAGAATTGAACGTTGAACGTTGAACATTGAACATTGAAAAGAGATGCGCGGAGTTTATGGCGTCGATTGCTTAACAGAACGCACGTGTGAGAATTAGTTCTCACTTTTGAGCACCGAGCTTGCGACCTTTAAGCTTTTTGTGCTTGCAAGCTTGTGAGCTTTTTGAACTTGCGAACTTTGAGCTTTTGAGCCTCGTGCTTTCGAGCTTTGAGCATTGAACATTGAACACTGTGCATTGAGAATTGAACGTTGAACTTTGAACATTGAACATTGAACATTGAAAAGAGAAACGCGAAGTTTATGACGTCGTTTGTTAACAGAACGCGCGTGTCAGAATTGGTTCAAAAAATTTCGTTCCGAAGATATTTCACTTAAAGATGACCAACGTCCTGGTCGACCTTCTGAAATTGACGATGACAAAATCAAAGCCATAATTGAATCGAATCGTCGTATAACTGTACGAGAGATTGCAAAAAGGTTAAATGCATCGCACACAACAATTGAGTATCACATAAGCTGTCTTGGACTCGTTAAGAAACTCGATGTTTGGATTTCGCATGAATCGAAAGAAATTCACTTAACACAACGAATCGGTATTTGCGATATGCATTTTAAACGCAATGCGATCGACCCTTTTTCGAAACGAATTATCACTGGTGATGAAAAATAGATCGTTTAGAATAACATTAGTCGAAAAAGGTGATGGTCCAAGCGTGATGAAGCAGCACAGGCCATATCGAAAGCTGAAATGCATCGGAAAAAGACCATGCTGTCAATTTGGTGGGACTATAAAGGTGTTGCGTATTTTGAGCTGCTTCCAAGCAACCAAACGATCAATTCGGATGTTTACTGCCAACAATTTGTGAAATTGGAGGAAACGATCAAAGCGAAAAGGCCAGAATTGGCAAATCGCAAAGGAATCGTGTTCCACCGCGACAATGCGAGGCCTCGCGCATCTTTGGCAGCACGTACGAAATTATTGGAGCTTAATTGTGATGCGATGTCGCATTCTCCATATAACCCCGACCTTGCACCATCGGATTATCATTCATTTCGAAATTTACAAAACCTTTTAAATGTTAAAAATTTCAATAATAACGTCAGCCTCGAATCGCGCTTGGTCGAGCTTTTCACTGATAAAAACCAGAAGTTTTACGAGCGCGGAATCACGAAATTACCAGAAAGATGGCAAAAGGTGATCGAACAGAATGGAAAATATTTGACCGATTAAAGTTCGTTTCTCGTATAGAAAAAATTAAGTTTTATTTAACATTGAAATTCCGAAATTACTTTCCTGCCTAATGAATAGTTTCACCCCGTAGACTGCATCGGACGCGCATCGCGTTTTCGTCAGTACTTTTTAGCCTGCTCCGAGAGACTTCCATTTTCCGAAGAACCCCAGATCGATGTTTATTCTGTCGAGCAGCATCCCCGCATATCCCGCAGTTCCATAAATACACGAACGGAGTTCGCCGGCATCCGGAAGTCCCTTAATTCTTCGATGCACTCGCGTAAGAGGCTTTCTGTCGTAGGTTGACGCGATGCAACAATACCATGTCGTCTGGCTGACGATGTCGCTGGTGCCTGTTTACACACGTTGTCGCAGAATTACGGGGGAACGTAAGCACCCGGCAGTCGGCGAGTTTCGCAGCGCACAGTCGTCCGAAGCAGGAACGGCCGGCCGGCTGTCAAAACAATGCCATTTCTCACGGCGTTATGCGCGGCCCATTTAAGAGGCCACGCCAGGGCCGACGTGTTTCCGCTCCGCGTTTCGCTTCGTTTCGTCACCGACGCGGCCTTTCCCCCGCAGCCAACCTCGCGGATCAGTCGATCGTATAGTTTACGCTCGCCCCGCCTGATCCGTATTAGCTGAGTCAATGTTGACTACCATTATAATTCAATGCGACTCCCCCTCCCCACCCCTCAACGCGGTGATTTGCAGCGGAGGTGAGGCGATTATCTGACTCCGAAGGATCAAGACTAGACTTTCGGCAACTACGTACTGATGGGATCGGTTGGATGTTTGATTAGTCGAATGTTTGTGCAAGAATGAACTGCGGCGGCGATATGGTTGTGACAGACTGGATAAATTGACAGAATGATTTTTTACATTCATCTGTTCATCTTATATCGCTGATCAGAGTAAATTCAATTTTTTTTTTTAAATTTTGTATCCGTTGCTAATTTGTGTCGACAGATTTATGCTACGTACAAATATATAAATATAATTTATAATAATATAAACATGGTGACCACTAGACGCATGTATTCCTTCGACAGATTTATATATGCGCGCTAGATACAAATATATAAATATAATTTATAATAATATAAACATGGTGACCATTGGACACACGTGTTACTTTCAAAATAGACTAATAAAAACAGTACATAAAATCGAACAATTTATTTAATATGTTATTTAATATTTGGTTGTTTAATTTATAACACCATTCTGAACTTAAACGTTAAATTAATTCGGGCGATGTATTTATGTTCTTTAAAAATTGGCGAATGATCAATTTTTTAATCGATGCACTTTTCACCTTCCATTCTAGAGATCGTTCTTGACTTTTCAACATAGTTGAAACGACACTTTTCAACATAGGCGAAAACTGATAAATACAGGGTGTCCCAAAATTATGGTATTTCTGGAAAGGGAGGCGTTCCTGAGGTGATTTGAAGTAACTTTTTCCTTTACAACAATTTTGTCCGAGGCATCGTTTACGAGTTATTGAGGAAAAACAATGAGCAATGAGGGACGAGCTCGCCTGGCGCTAGGCGGCCGAGCCAATGAGCGGAACTAGGCTTCGCGCGCTCGTTCGCTGCGCGTCAGCCAAGCTCGCCTCTCATTGGTCAGCGTTTTTCGTTAATAACTCGTGAACGATGCCTCGTAGAAAATTTTCGTAAAGGAAAAAGTTGCTTCGAATGACCACAGTAGTCTCTAATTTCCTGGAAGTACCATAATTTTGGAACATATAATCTTCAGTAATATTTTTAAAACTAGTCGTTCTCAGAGTTTTGTGAAAACTCTTCGAAATTAATATTTTTAATCATCCCTTGAACTCGATTACAAATAGACAAAACAATCTACAATTAACTAATCTTGTTCTTGCCTTTAACCAGCTCAATCTTTGAGCAGAAAAAATTCTCTGCACGTCCGACAAGTGACACACAATTCTACTTCGATGTAAAGTGCCCGTTGCTAGATCTTAACCTCGGTGAATTATAAAAGCTGATTACGTGCAATTCGAGCTAATGCATGTCGAGTCAATTGCCACGCAAATCGATAGAACTGTTGTTTATCGTCCTTTTATCAGTAACGCTTCTCATCGACTCGCCGAGGGTTCTTTGGAATCCCTACACCTCGCCGGTCGTTCGATAATGCCGAGTGCTATACTGGCAACTGGTTCTTGTTAAGTCACATCTTCCGGCGGAGCGGAAACCGGCAACAATAGAGACAAGTACTTCCCGCCTATTGTGATGAACCGAATAAGGCGAAGACGCGGCGAGAAACGCGACGCGATTTCCGGCTGTCAAATATTGATTGAATATTTGTCGGACCGTAGGGACGCGGCTATCAAATATTTGTGTATCGATGGATCTGCATAGCTACGCGAAGTTCGAAATTTTTGATCCGGTAACAACCATTCATCGACGCGTTTGTCGCGCCGCGCCGCATGCTGCTTTTAAATTAAATATTAGGAGAGATAAAACATGCAGGTCCGTCGATTGAAAATTTCATACGTTCCGATTTCAAGATCATTGTTATCGTAACGTATTGAGCAAATTTTATGCCACTAAGATTTTTAGAATACGATCAAGTTAAATTAATATTTGCTACGCTAAACTTTCACTTTTTAGCCTCGGTTTCAATTAATTCAGTAACTCTGATATCGTAGGAATTTTTCTGCCTGATATCCGGCACTCAACGAGTTAACCTAAATATACTGGAAAGAGTCAAAATCATAGTGAAAAGTATAATATTGCAAATGAGTATACGAAGTTCACGTTTCCTTGAGAAATTTGTATTTGCTTATTCTTTATTTGCTTATCGTCGAAACTTCGGCTGGAAATGACGCGCTCGAAGTAAACTTATTCAGTTTAAAATCATTAATTATTCACATTAAACACATTCCGCGTATTATCAGAATATTCCCAGCAAGAGAAACGACGGCGATATCGGAAATCCTGCGAAAGATGCGGAAACATATTCTTTGGACATTGAATTTCCAAGCTGGCGTGCAGGCTAATGAAAGGCTGGATCGCGGCTCTGGCACGGTGCTCGGCTGAATTTCTTTCGAAAATGTTAGTTGGCGCTTTTTACTTGGTTCGTTATTCGCGCGGCTCGCCGCTTTTAATTAGAAACATCGAAAACGCGGCGCCGTCGCCGTTAATGCGGCCTGTGAATAATAACGCCGATAAACCGGAATTTCCGCAGTGCGACGACGACGACGACGATGACGTTGATAACGACGCCGCGCGATCTGCTCCGGAACTTTTAATAATCGGTTTATGTAATAGAGATTAAGAACCGGCCGCTTCTGGGCCGATCTCGCGATCGATCGATCGCGCGCCGAACAAAAATATCGCGCGAACCAACGCGGATTCGGTGCAACGCGATTCCATCGGTATCAGGAGCAACGATCGGGAGGGTGCGATACGGGATTTCATTAGCCGATTAATGCATTCATTTTCATCCACACCGCCGACAAATTATATCGTTACTATTCGGACACGCGCGACCGCCGAGAGAATACGATAATTGAATTCAATGATGCACACTTGCGTCTGGAGATTTTATTAACCGGATAATTGGCCCGGTTCCGGCCGCATCGCGACGTGTCGCTCCGAGGTTTCTAATTAATCACGATTTCAGGAGTCAGATGTCCGAGACAGCGCCCCGATACACCGAACACGCGCGATTTCGTGCGACTGGATAACGAATAATATACCGGGTGTCTTGGAACGAACGAGTTTCGAGATACTAAAGCTACGAACGAATCGTTCCATGACGACTTTTCGATGGAAGAGCAGCAGATCGAAAATACGGAAGATAAAATAACTATGTTTTTCGGTCACGTTGGCACCTTTTGGGACGGCCAACAAAATTCGTGAAACTGGACCATGGTATATTTCCGTGCTCGACTGTTAACACTAGATTTACAGAGCACAAAAAACAGCTATTTTATATTAGTTTATAAAAGCGACAATAAGACATTTATTCTGATTTTTAACCAGCGTTATTGTAACGTTTGCCGCAAGTGACATATAAATTGAATAAATAACTCGTAAATGTATCTCTACGATACGAATGATCGTAAATTAAAAAATTAGTGTTAAAACGAGAACATTTTTAGGAAGAATAATATAATTTAGTTTTGAGGCCGATGCGATAGAGAACAATTATTACTATTTCTTTTTACGTTTAGTCAAGAGTCACTTCTTTTAACTTGTTAAGTATTGCGATTATCGCTACATGAACTCATGGACATTCCATTCCTTTATCCCCAGAGATTCTAGGATGTTCAAATTATGTTCTCAAATTTTTGGATCTCGATAGTACTGCTAGTTTTTTACTGACAGTTGTTTGAACACTGAACTGATGCGATACACGTGATTCGCGTAGGAAGCGTGATAGTTTAAGGTTTAAGGTTTAAGCGAAATATTTCTTTAACTTCTCGTAAAAACTGAGCCGAATGAGTCATTGCAATCGTAAACATTATAATCTATGTCAGTGAGTGCAGCGCCGTGAATCAGTGTCATGAATTTTTAATAAGTAACCACTTTTTAAAATAAATAACCACTTATTAAAGTAAGTAACCACTTGTTAAAATAAGTAACCACTTATTAAAATAAATAACCACTTATTAAAGTAAGTAACCACTTATTAAAATGAGTAACCACTTATTAAAAATTCCTGGCGCAGATCTACGCCGTTGTGCAGTCATTTACATCGACTATAATTATTACAACTACAATGATCAGCACAGTTTTTCTAAGAAGTTAAAGAAATATTTTTATTGAATCTCCGCTGTCACACTTTTAATACGAATCACGTGTGTCGGTTCACTTTTCAAACAACTGTCACTCAAAGACTAGCAACACTATTGGGCCCCAAAAATTTGAGAACATAATTTGAACTGTCTAGAACATCGATTTCTCTATTGGAACTCGATATCTCCCTTCCAAGTATGTATATTGAATTATTATCGTCGCTTTAATTTTTCTCACAATATCGCTTCCTCAGAAATATCGCTTTCCGTATGTGAGTCGAGGCAATAAGATTTAAAATATATTACGATTTTAAATATATTATACAATAATTTTAAATATATTATACAATAATTTTAAATATATTATACAATAATTTTAAATATATTACTAAATATATTAAGATAATTAAATTGAATACGCGGTCAATACGAATTATTGTTGCGACCCAAAAATTTGAAAACATAACTTGAACTGTCTAGAACATCGATTTCTCTATTATAACTCGATATCTTCCTTCAAAGCATGTATATTGAATTAATATCGTCGCTTTAATTTTTCTCACGACAATATCGCTTTCCGAATGCGAGTTGATGCAATAAGATTTGAAATATATTACTAAATATATTAAGATAATTAAATTGAATACGCGGTCAATACGAATTATTGTTGCGACCCAAAAATTTGAGAACATAACTTGAACTGTCTAGAACATCGATTTCTCTATTGGAACACGATATCTTCCTTCAAAGCATGTATATTGAATTAAAATCGTCGCTTTAATTTTTCTCACGACAATATCGCTTTCCGAATGCGAGTCGATGCAATAAGATTTGAAATATATTACATAATAATTTCAAATATATTACTAAATATATCAAGATTATTAAATAGAATACGCGGTCAATACGAATTATTGTTGCGACCCAAAAATTTGAGAACATAACTTGAACTGTCTAGAACATCGATTTCTCTATTAGAACTCGATATCTTCCTTCAAAGCATGTATATTGAATTAAAATCGTCGCTTTAATTTTTCTCACGACAATATCGCTTTCCGAATGCGAGTCGATGCAATAAGATTTGAAATATATTACATAATAATTTCAAATATATTACTAAATATATCAAGATTATTAAATAGAATACGCGGTCAATACGAATTATTGTTGCGACCCCAAGGATCGAATTGTCGTGGTTTCGGTACGAATAAATTTGTCACGTCGCGGCCCGCCGCGTGAAATCTGCATTCAGATGTAATCCGTAAATTAAGTTGCCCCGGTCACGGTAGCCCAGATGTATCGATTCCAGACAACTCGGCCGAGATACCATCCCGTAACGATCGAAACCCGAGACAAATCTCGCGAGCAAACAACCCCCGGCTACGCTATCTATCCACAGGGCGGCTCGTCCCTCTTCTTTTTTTCTTCTTCTTCGGCTCGTTTCGTGGCCGACGGCATTAGCCTCAGAAATTCCGGGCTCGGTTTTCATTGCTCACGGCTGATTTGAATCGTTAATTGGAAGCGCTTATCGTCATCGCGGCGTCTGGCGTACTCTGTTCACGCGATCGTCACGTACAACGTCTGCCATAAGTACGGCGGGGTGGATGGGAGGGAGGAGGAGGAGGAGGAGCCGAATCGGGGAGTCATTCGTCGAACCGCGTATTTTTTTCTTGTATTTTTTATTACCGAGAGTGAACGGACGAATCGTTATATCGAAAGCGAGCATTACGCCAGTTTTGGGAAAAAGTTCATCAAACACAGAAACGGGTTTATCGGACGGATCTGTTTGGAGCGGATTCAACGTCGGAGCAAAGAAATGAGATTTGTTGGTTTTCGTCGGAATTTTCCAGAAATATCAAACACATTCAAACCAATTCGCAGCAGATTTATTCTATTTGTTCGGCGCCGGGCCGGGCGTGCTCCGGCGGTGGCCGCGCGAAATCCGTCGATTCTACGTGTAAAAAATGGATCCCGGATGTAGAATGAAACTTTCTGGTACAAAGCTTTTTTCCCCCGGAGAATCCAATTGAAAAAAAAATCTCGGGGAGCCGCGCACGCTACTGAATACGACCGACGCGAAAATGCCTGAGTAATGACCAATCCTATTTCAAACGAACTTCGACGGTGGTTTTATATTATTATCCGATAATTCGTGAACGGCTGAATGGTCTCCGACGTGGAACGCGGCGGTACAAGCATTTATATTCCTGTGTGTACAAGTGAAAATTCGTGAAATCTGTTTTTCCGCGCCGCTGATGCTGCGGTTTTTGGTCGAACGGGGCCAGTTACGGGAGATTCTCCCTAATTGACGCTGCTCGGATTATAACACAAAAATGGACAATTTGGGAGTCGGGATTATTTTTGTCTGGAATTATTCGAGCCTCGCGGCTCGTTTTTATAATTATCGATCGTCGACTAGTTATAATAATGAGCCGCGAGGCTCGAATAATCGTATCTCCTCTTCCCTAATTGTTCATTTTTGTGCGCAATCCGAGCGGCAATTAGGGAGAAATTAATGTAATTGTGGCTAATAATATGTAGTAGATTTCCTAAGTCAAGATTTCAAGGTCACGATTTTCTAATGAATTCGCGCAGTCATTTCGTAAGTCATTTAACTCATTCACCTTAATTTTCAAATATAAAATTATGTTATATAAGGCATAGAGGGGAGCATGCACGATAACAATGAATTTTTTGCTATTTATCTTTTTTTATCAAAATATGAAGGTCATTATATATTATAAGGTCATTATAAGGTCATTATATATTATAAGGTCATTATAAGGTCATTATATATTATAAAGTCATTATAAGGTCATTATATATTATATGGTCATTATAAGGTCCTTATATATTATAAGGTCATTATAAGGTCATTATATATATTCACATATCAAATATGAAGGTCAATATGAAGGTCAAAAAATACGAAACACTTACACATGCATGACTCGCTATTTGTTTATTCGTCTACATGCTTGCTCTGGTTGCAATGCACAACATTTAGAACGTATCTTGCATTAAAAATCGACCAAATATCTCGACAAACATTCGTCCGTGAACCCTTGCACCATTTTTACTCGGCATTCAATAGAGTTTATACTTTTAAAAAAACACACAAACGTTTCGATAAAAAAGGAAAACAGCAAAAAGTTAATTGTTGCGCATGTAAACAACTTTCATTCGAAACATTTTTGTATACAACATATATACGAGAAAATTTTGCTTACGAGTAAAATGATGACGAAGGAGTGAAATTATTTAGTCAAAGAGTTAATTCATTTAATTAATTAAATGAGTTAAATTTAATCATTAAAGTTAATTCATTTTAAGAGTTAATTCATTTCTTCCGAATCGACATAAAACTCTAGGCACACGACAAATATAAATTGTCTTCTTCTCACAGAAAATTATATTTCCCAAACAAATTCTAATCATTGCAGTTTCGCAATGATTAATAATACAAGCAAATTAGTACCGAAAAATTCAGCGCAAGAGGCTTCCTGTGTTCAGACTGCCGATTTGATATATCCTCGACAAAAATTGGAAGAACTTCGAAATATAAATGCAACTTATTAAAACTGTTAAACAGAAAACTAAATTCCTACTTGTATCCTGGTTCTTTCGATTGTTGCAAATAATGTCTATTTCGTGTACATTATGGTCGCCGTCCAGTTAGGATTCGACGCTGAGAACAGGTCCGAAACCGCGAGCGATGATACTTGTGGCCGGTACTGTACACGAGCTATGTAATCGCGAAGCCATCCGTGGCTACCTTTCCTCCCGCTATCATCCGCAGTTAATTACTGTCCGCGTAATTGTCACCTTCTCGGGGAAATTGCTTCGCCGATTAGTCTGAGACCCTGGCACGCGAAGTGCATCGAAACAGCGTCGAGTTATAATTTCCTTCATCCCCGTGCCCTCTCGTTCGTCCTCTTTCCACCGGCGACTGCTATCTCACGGGGTAAATGGAAGTGGAATTATTATTAGCCGAATGAACGAATCTCGTTTTTTTTTCTGCTCGCCCTTGCCGCGCGCGAACTGCCGCTCTCTCTCTTTTTTCCTTTTGCCAGAAAAATAGCCAATTTTCTTGAGTGAGCGGCGCACCGCAACTGGTAGGAATAACGTCAACAGCGTTACTTTTAAAATTTACCGTGGTAATATGGAAATTTTGCGAGCGCACCGATAAAATAAATAGCGACGCCCGGGCGCAGTCGCTGGAAAGGGTTGCAACGAAAGCCTGCGCGAAAGACGAAGAATTTTTATCGGCAGAGGAATAAATGTTTTTCTTGAACGTCGATCGCAACTGGCGACTCGGTTGCCGCGAGTTCCGGCGACTTCCGGTTTTTACGGAAGAAAGAGAAATCGTTTTTATTAAGAATTACTGTCTTTATTACTTACTTTAGATTGATATTAATAACTGACGATATTATTAACTGTTAAGTATTGTTAATATTACTTAATAACATTAACTGCTTACTTTATTAAGAATTACTGTGCCGGTAACGCACGTTCCAACATAATGCGTACATAACCTTGGTATATTTGAACATAATACATAAACAAATAGCAAATATTTCAACGTAACGGGTTAATTAATAATAAGAAATTATATGCGAAAATATTTGCAGAAAGTGTGAGGTTGCTCACATTTGGTTTTAAGGTTATTCGCATACCAAGGATTCACCACCATTAATAAATAAATAAATAAATAAATAAGTAAATAAATAAATAGATAGATAGAGAGATAGATAGATAGATAGATAGATAGATAGATAGATAGATAGATAGATAGATAGATAGATAGATAGATAGATAGATAGATAGATAGATAGATAGATAGATAAATAGATAAATAAATAGATAAATAAATAGATAAATAAATAGATAGATAGATAGATAGATAGATAGATAGATAGATAGATAAATAGATAGATAGATAAATAGATAAATAAATACATAAATAAATAAATAAGTAAATAGATAAATAAATAAATAAGTAAATCAATAGATAGATAGATAGATGGATAAATAAATAAACAAAAATAAATGACGCGTGATAATTTTCAGCGTCGTAACATAGTTTCAACGAATTTAGACCGGTTCTTCCAGCGCTTCTTCAGAACATTCCCCAATCATCCCCAAACGTTTCTTAATAAAACCATCCTTCGACTAGCTTCCTAATTCCCGCTTCGCGAAGCTCTATTAAAATCACGAATACCGCGGGATCTTCGTTTCTCCTTCTAACCGGGTAACGTTTGTTTAATACGCGCGAGAGAAACCGAATCGGTCCTACTTGAAGCGCGAGACGAGAACGATGGAAAATCACGGGTGTATCTTTTGTCCAACTATCCTCGAGTATCCCGTAAAGTTTAATCGGGACTAGTTTCGGAATCATCGCGGTATGTCCCGAGCTCCCGTCGTAGAAAGTATTATACATGTGCATCCGCAGGCGCGCGCGCGCGCTCGCTCGCTCGCGGATCGATACATGGGGAAACTTGTTGTCGACTTCCTCGCGGCTGAACGTTTCGCCTGTGACGGCTCGAGAACAGGCAGATATCTATTTCCAGTGCGCCGCATCTGCCGCGTGTCTCGCGGCCTCGCTGCCTCCCGAAGACGCTTTCAGCCCTCTCTCTCTCGCTCTCTCTCTCTCGCACTCTTTCTCGCGCGCGCTCTCTCTCTCTCTCGCGCTCTCTCGCACTCTCGCTCTCTCTCGCGCTCTCTCGCGCTCTCTCTCTCTCTCGCGCGCTCTCTCTTTCGCGCTCTCTCGCACTCTCGCGCGCTCTCTCTCTCTCGCGCGCTCTCTCTCTCTCGCGCGCTCTCTCTCTCTCGCGCGCTCTCTCTTTCGCGCTCTCTCTCTCTCGCGCTCTCTCTCTCTCTCTCGCGCGCTCTCTCTTTCGCGCTCTCTCGAACTCTCGCTCTGTCTCTCGCGCGCTCTTACTCTCACGCTCCCTCTCGGGCTCTCTCGCACTCTCGCTCTCTCTCTCGCGCTCTTTCGCGCTCTCCCTCTCTCCCTCGCTCTCTCTCTCTCTCTCTCTCTCTCTCTCTCTCTCTCTCTCTGTCGGGCTAGACTCAGTCGAAAGGTTATTAGATCTTGATGGCCTCTCGCTTTCCCGGTCTCGTTGCTCGTTACCGGCAAGCTTAGAGGGGTTTAAGCAACCCGTCCAAACAAAGTTTCCGCATGAACTGGGGAGACGCGGCACGTCACATCTGCCGTATGTCACCGGAAGCTCTCGGAGCTCGCAGGATAATTGGAGTTTCGAAAGCGAGCCGATCGGTCCCGAAAGGATGATTTATCGGGGCCGCGAAGCAACCCGGCGTAACCGGCAATAACCGATTCGTCATTAGCGGGGATCTTCTCAGACACGGTTTATCATCGATTAAGACCTGGAACTCCCGCGTTAACCCGTCCTGCTTGATATTTATTGGTGTGTACGTTATCCGGTTTCCTCGATTAGCTCACCTTACCCCGATATGAACCGGATGATTTAGGATCCCGCCACGCTAGATCCACGATCTCGGGACACCCAACGTTTACGAACGATCCGCGGATATATCAAAAAGTCGTTCTTACGCGGATCTTGGAGCAGAAGACGCGCAAGCTTCTTCAGAGGTAAATGAAGTTTGCGTAACTTAAGGAACGATGATGATACTCGCGCTTGTTTCGCTTTAACGGAGTTCCATTGGTGTTCGAAGAAGATTGGTGTTCGAAGAAGTGTTTAAACTGTTAGCTGGTGAAACTTAACATTAGTCAAAGCGGTCGAAATGACTGGCGTTTTCTTTGTTTGCGATTTTTATGAGAAATTGTTTGATAAGCTTCTTTATTAGGGCGTATATAATAAGAGAAGTCGTACAAAATTCGTGTAAATCCGATCTTGGTTATTGTTAGGGTTCGGTAGCGTTGAATTGTATTGTATGCACTGTGCAGTAGTGTTGAATTGTATTATATGCACTTTGCAATAACGTTGAATTGTATTATATGCGCTGTGCAATAATGTTGAATTGTGTTATATGCACTGTGCAATAATGTTGAATTATATTATATGCACTGTGCAGTAATGTTGAATTGTATTATATGCACTGTGCAATAATGTTGAATTGTATTATATGCACTGTGCAGTATTGTTGAATTGTATTATATGCACTGTGCAATGATGTTGAATTTTATTATATGCACTGTGCAATAAAGTTGAATTGTATTGTATGCACTGTGCAGTATTGTTGAATTGTATTATATGCACTGTGCAGTATTGTTGAATTGTATTATATGCACTGTGCAGTAATCTTGAATTGTATTATATGCACTGTGCAATAACGTTGAATTGTATTACATGCACTGTGCAATAACGTTGAATTATATTGTATGCACTGTGCAATAACGTTGAATTGTATTATATGCACTGAGCAATAACGTTGAATTGTATTATATGCACTGTGCAATAATGTTGAATTGTATTATATGCACTGAGCAATAACGTTGAATTGTATTATATGCACTGTGCAATAATGTTGAATTGTATTATATGCACTGAGCAATAACGTTGAATTGTATTATATGCACTGTGCAGTAATGTTGAATTATATTATATGCACTATGCAATAATCTTGTTCATAGTTGACTACATTTGTGAAAACGTCTCATCGATAGACTCAATTTCTCATTAGATGTTCTAACACTGCAAACTAAAGCAAACATTCTGTTAATAGTATATACGAATGTGTGTATGTGTCTGATATACGAAATGAGTAAAAAGAGACAAGCAAGTAAGCGTCGCTTTTTCTAGTTTATCAAATAACCAGGTTTAACTTCTACTTGAATGAAATTGAAATCTCTTCATTCCTTTCATTCCTTCATTCCTTCATTTCAATTGAAATTCCTTCCTTCATTTACTGTCTCTGTACTAAAATTACTGACGAACATTTCATGATTTTCTCGCGAAAGGTCGCGCGGTGGTCAACATGTCGCACCTCGTTGGATTTGTATTTTTATATGCTATAAGACTGGTGTAGTAAAAATACGTAGTCCCATTTGAAAAAAAATACGATGATCGTAAAATCTCGAAGAAATGACCTTGAGAAAAAAATTCGGCCCGTCACCGTATCGGCGCCTTTGAACAGAATATTTGCCTCCTCGTGACATTTTTTCCTATCGTACAAAATAAGCGATATATTTAAGGTGGTCAAGTTAAGCGAAATACCTTGTATATACATACAATAATTAATATATGTATGACTAATTAATTATACGTATGAATTACATGTATGAACAACTAGTTCACACATCCTTTTCATACAACGTAGAATTATAAATCACAACGAAGAAATAAGCGCGACTTCGCGAATGCACATTCAAAATATCTACGAAAATAAGGTCTTCAAAGCGAAGAACAAGTGTCTGCCAAGAGAATTATCACGTCGATTAGAGTAACAAGCGCCGATCTTCTTGCTGCAAACCGGCAGCTTCTCGAGCTCATAACAAGAAACTACAACACGTCTGCCTCATCTACGAAAGCCGTTTCCTCTTAGCAGGGGAGCACTTGCCACTCTTCAATAATTACCGCCTCGATTCTACAGCTGGAGCCGTACTCGACTTCCGAGTACACGATAATTCACCTATCGAAAGGTATCCTTAAACTGTCCGTGACCACGTTACTTCTGGGGAACAGTAAATTCGTCGTTGTCAAGCGAGAGAACGAGAGAGAAAGAGAGAGAGCGAAAGAGAGAGAGAGAGTTAATGGAAAAAGCGTATCTGTAACATGTCCGCCGGCACCCTCCTTACTCACTAGCACGGGTACCGTTCTTTTTATTTCCCTACCACGTTCCGGACCATCTAGCCGGGGCTATAAAACGCCGGCCCCTTCGCCCCTTCCGTATTTTCTCCCTGTCTGTTCCTCCTGGCCGCTCGATCCTCCTCGCTCTTCTCTCGCCTCGTCGTCCATCCGTCAGCCAGCATCTTTCCCCTTTAGCCTGCATCCAGCGCAAACGCGGCGTTTTACAGCGACGTTAGCTCGTCCGGTCCTTTTTCTGCCCTGTCCCTCCGTAGCGTCTCGTTTCGCTGCGGCCGCCCTCGTCGACCACCCTCCGCGCCGGGTCTTCTTCACTGTTCGTCGCCTCGGAGCCGTAAAGTCCGAAGCGCTAACTGCGAGACGTTCGCCGGCAGCTTTCTGTCCGGCGGCGATCTCGTCGCCGAACCGAAACTCCTCGTTAACCCTTTCGCTACTACGGGCCACTATAGTGGCCCTCCATAAGATGTCACTGAGGTACTACGGGCCACTATAGTGGCCTTTCGTATGATGCCACTGAGGTACTACGGGCCACTATAGTGGCCCTCCATAAGATGCCACTGAGGTACTACGGGCCACTATAGTGGCCCTCCATAAGATGCCACTGAGGTACTACGGGCCACTATAGTGGCCCTCCATAAGATGTCACTGAGGTACTACGGGCCACTATAGTGGCCTTTCGTATGATGCCACTGAGGTACTACGGGTCACTATAGTGGCCCTCCATAAGATGCCACTGAGGTACTACGGGCCACTATAGTGGCCCTCCATAAGATGCCACTGAGGTACTACGGGCCACTATAGTGGCCTTTCGTATGATGCCACTGAGGTACTACGGGCCACTATAGTGGCCCTCCATAAGATGCCACTGAGGTACTACGGGCCACTATAGTGGCCCTCCATAAGATGTCACTGAGGTACTACGGGCCACTATAGTGGCCTTTCGTATGATGCCACTGAGGTACTACGGGTCACTATAGTGGCCCTCCATAAGATGCCACTGAGGTACTACGGGCCACTATAGTGGCCCTCCATAAGATGCCACTGAGGTACTACGGGCCACTATAGTGGCCTTTCGTATGATGCCACTGAGGTACTACGGGCCACTATAGTGGCCCTTCATAAGATGCCACTGAGGTACTACGGGCCACTATAGTGGCCTTCCATAAGATGCATTATATTGCATAATGTTATTTCCTCTCATACTGTAAATTAAAGAGCGCATGCTAAGACGTTATAAATACCCTGGAATACCCTTTGGAGAGAAATTTTTTCGTACGAAAACATTCAAGCAGCTTGGGTTCTCCGCCGCGGTACTGCCGCTGATGATCGGCGTCGCGTAGCGTGCAGTGATGTCGCGGCGCTCCGTTCAGCGGAAGTACCGCGGTGGAGAACCCGCCCGTAGCGAAAGGGTTAATCCGCGCGCGGTCACGCCGCGAACTCGGATCGTTCTTCGCGGAGACTGTTCGGCGAAAAAGTAGCCACCTCGGGGTGACGCAGTGCGCTCTTTGCGAGTTTTAAATATTGTCCGGGCGGCGCCGCGGCGCCGAGTCGACGTCGAATTTAACGAGCTCGGTTACCCTCGAAGGATCAGCCTCAAAGCCTTCGGAGTAATTTGGACGATGTCTCGCGATGAAAATGTTGCGCGGAAAATGTCACTTTGAGCGCGAATTTAGCTTCGATCGGGCCGCGTCGGAAACGCGTTTACCTTCGGCGACGATGATCGAAGGGACTTTTGTCGTGGATCGAGTAATTCGTTCGGCGATTTTGTTGTCGAAAGCCGATCTGACGGAAACTTAACTCCTTAACTTGTACGCTATTTATTATTCGCGACCGATGAAATTCGTTCATTTATTTCGATGGTTTGCCGTTTCAATCAGCCGGGCTGAATTACACATTTTTACGATGTCGCGGCCATTGAACTTCGTCGAACGAGCGTTTCCCGAAGTCGAATTGCTCCCACCGAACGAACACCGAAACGATGCAACTACGAATTGTGATGTGCTAGAGATATAAAATCTTATTCGGACGTCTCGTTGTGACCGATTATCGATTGCAGTTTTATCGTAGAGCTCTTAATTGTGGACTCGAAAATCTGCTTCACAAGTATTTTAACCCCTTAATACTTGTACGCTCGAGTTAATTCGAGCGCGCTAAACAGGTCAAATTGTGCACGCTCGAGACAATTCGAACGGCGTTGTAGTTTATGCTGCTACAATTTTTCACACTCGAGTATAATCGAGAATTGAAAATGACAATGTGAAAGCAAAGAAAATAAAATCGTTTTATTGTCATTTATCATTTACATGGGATTGTAAGCTATAACACTTATTTATTCAAGAATAAAATATAGCCTTTTTCCATGGAACAAAAGCGCAGTATATCAAAATTCTTCACCAAAAATTGATTTTTCTTGGCCGACTTTTCTCAAAAAAACTGTGCGTTAAGGGGTTAAAGCAATTAAAACTCGATATATTAGATGTAATTGTTAATTATCGTATATGCAACAATAACACAAACTTATCATGATCCGTTCTTGTGTTACATAACTGTAATGTATATAACTAAACATATCTTTACATCAGTTACACGATGCAATAAAAAGAATTATACAATTTAACCTTAAGGGCACCTTTAACCTTAAATTAATTAATTTAACCTTGAATAACCTTAGACAAAAAAATTTTTGTTGCAATACGATGCTTTTTCCAAGCCATTGAAATAGCATAAAAAATATTTCTTGTACCCTCACACTTAGAGGAGATATTTAAGTGGCATTTAGGTGGACCACCCTGTACAATTAACGAGAAACAGTGACGAATGAGAGGCGAGATCGACCGCGCCAGCCGAGCTCGTGTCTCATTGGTCACTGTTTTTCGTTAATAATTCGTGAACGATGCCTCGGAGAAAATCTCTGTAAAGGAAAAAGTTACTTCGAACGATCCCAGGAACCCATCAGTTCCCAGAAATACCATAATTTTGGGACTCCTTGTATAAGAACCTGAAGCCAATATCAGGAACCGAGAAAATGGCACACGCAAAAATAAAAATAAATAACGCAAAGGGCAAGGGGAATCGGTCGCCCGCTCCACCTAGACTCTTCCAATCTTTTTTTTTGACTCCAGAATTTCGATCATTATTATTATTATCGTTAAGTTACGCGCCGAACAAGTGACGCGATTAGGTGAAGCGGGAGGCCGATCCACTTTGGCCCTCGCGTCGATTAGCTTGCAGGTCTTCTCGTTCATTGATAGAACTGGATTTCAGGAGGTCATAGAAGGGTGGGAACTACGAGCATGCAGATCAGGCGGATCGAATAAAACACCCCCCTTGCCCCTCTGCCGAACCGACGGACTCCTCCTGAGCAACTGACAGTGTGACCTCACGACGAGATTTTCCAAATGCTTTGCAACAGGCCGAGCACCCCGAGAGCTACGACGATCGATATGAGCCGTCTATTTCGAAAGTGGCATAAGTCACTTTTCAGTAATGAAAAGTGGTGATTTTTTAATGTTTATACGAAATTATTTATACTACCGAAATTACGTGAACAGCAGGACAATGGCTCGATGCTATCGTTTTTTTTTTAACCCCAAGCTACTACCTACGGACCGGTTACCGATGCTTGGAAATCGGCGAACGATCCTCGATTTTCGTGTCTGGTAACTATAGTTAATTCTGCCTAATCGACGCTCGGTTTGGAAACGAACATGGACAATTTGGGAAGAGGAGACACGATTATTCGAGCTCGTATAATAATAATAATATACGGCTCGTATAGTCGATGACTATAAAATGATTATAGTCGATGATATTGTGTGGACACTTGGACAATTTTGGAAAATTTGACAATTGGACGGTTCAATGGACAATTTGGGAGGAGGAGATGCGATTATTCGAGCTCGTATAATAATAATATACGGCTCGTATAGTCGATGACTATAAAATGATTATAGTCGATGATATTGTGTGGACAATTGGACAATTTTGGAGAATTTGACAATTGGACGGTTCAATGGACAATTTGGGAAGAGGAGATGCGATTATTCGAGCTCGTATAATAATAATAATATACGGCTCGTATAGTCGATGACTATAAAATGATAATAGTCGATGATATTGTGTGGACAATTGGACAATTTTGGAAAATTTGACAATTGGACGGTTCAATGGACCATTTGGGAGGTGGAGATACGATTATTCGAGCTCGTATAATAATAATATACGGCTCGTATAGTCGATGACTATAAAATGATAATAGTCGATGATATTGTGTGGACAATTGGACAATTTTGGAAAATTTGATAATTGGACGGTTCAATGGACAATTTGGGAGGAGGAGATACGATTATTCGAGCTCGTATAATAATAATATACGGCTCGTATAGTCGATGACTATAAAATGATTATAGTCGATGATATTGCGTGGACAATTGGATAATTTTGGAGAATTTGATAATTGGACGGTTCAATGGACAATTTGGGAGGAGGAGATACGATTATTCGAGCTCGTATAATAATAATATACGGCTCGTATAGTCGATGACTATAAAATGATTATAGTCGATGATATTGTGTGGACACTTGGACAATTTTGGAAAATTTGACAATTGGACGGTTCAATGGACAATTTGGGAGGAGGAGATACGATTATTCGAGCTCGTATAATAATAATATACGGCTCGTATAGTCGATGACTATAAAATGATTATAGTCGATGATATTGTGTGGACAATTGGACAATTTTGGAAAATTTGATAATTGGACGGTTCAATGGACAATTTGGGAGGAGGAGATGCGATTATTCGAGCTCGTATAATAATAATAATATACGGCTCGTATAGTCGATGACTATAGAATGATTATAGTCGATGATATTGTGTGGACAATTGGACAATTTTGGAGAATTTGATAATTGGACGGTTCAATGGACAATTTGGGAGGAGGAGATGCGATTATTCGAGCTCGTATAATAATAATATACGGCTCGTATAGTCGATCACTATAAAATGATTATAGTCGATGATATTGTGTGGACAATTGGACAATTTTGGAAAATTTGATAATTGGACGGTTCAATGGACAATTTGGGAGGAGGAGATGCGATTATTCGAGCTCGTATAATAATAATATACGGCTCGTATAGTCGATGACTATAAAATGATTATAGTCGATGATATTGTGTGGACAATTGGACAATTTTGGAAAATTTGACAATTGGACGGTTCAATGGACAATTTGGGAGGAGGAGATGCGATTATTCGAGCTCGTATAATAATAATATACGGCTCGTATAGTCGATGACTATAAAATGATATAGTCACTTTACCGTAATGAAAAGTGGTGATTTTTTAAATGTTTATACGAACTTATTTATACCGAGAAAAATATCAGTATCCCGAGATAACAAATACAAGTAGATCTTTTCGAAAGTTAGCATCCATATTTTTAAACGTGTTAAAAAACGCAAACCCTTAAATATATCGACTTGAAAACAAAGTGACCGACTTAAAAACAAAGTGACTTATGCCACTTTCGAAATAAACGGCTCATACATCGGTCCGTAATCGAGAAAAAGGTCTCGCTGTCCGTCTAGATTAGGGTTGCAGCACGGTGTTCCGTTCGTCGAACTGGAAGAAACCTCGAAGAACGGCTGTTCCGCGAAAAATGTGCAGAACGGTCGGGTATCATATCGCGTTGCCACTTACCTCTGGGTCTCTGGCCGGTCTAGAAAAGGGGGTGGCGATGTTGCGGACGCCGCAGGAGGGGCGGCGGTGAAGGGTTCGTGTATTTCTCGTGTTGGCCGCCCACCGACCGGCGCCACCCTCTTTTTGCTGGCCGTCGACGAGCTCAAGCCGTACGAGCTCCGCGGCGGTGGCTCGCGTTAAACCTACCTTGGGAATTCGTTACGTGTGCCCTGTTTTGCATGCCGGCTCCTCGACACGGTCAATGCATGCACCACGGTGTACACCGAGTTCGTTTCGCCGGCCTCCGCTGTTTCGTTTCGTTTCGTTTCGTTTCGTTCCGTTTCGTTCGCCACCACTTGGAGGAAAAAAAGATGCGCATTACGAATGTAGAACTCGAGATTGCGGGAACGCCGGCTGAAAGCGGCCGGGAACGTTCGCGGAGCGGCAATTAATTTCGCGGATAATTAGAAATTCCGCGGAGGCGAAATTACGTGAACGGCAGGACAATGGCTCGATGCTACCGTTTTTCTTCTTTTTTTTTTTACCCCAAGCTACTACCTACGGACCGGTTACCGATGCTTGGAAATCGGCGAACGATCCTCGATTTTCGTGTTCGGTAAGTATAGTTAATTCTGCCTAATCGACGCCTCGGTTTGGGAAACGAACATGGACAATTTGGGAAGAGGAGATACGATTATTCGAGCTCGTATAATAATAATAATATACGGCTCGTATAGTCGATGACTATAAAATGATTATAGTCGATGATATTGTGTGGACAATTGGACAATTTTGGAAAATTTGACAGTTGGACGGTTCAATGGACAATTTGGGAGGAGGAGATATGATTATTCGAGCTCGTATAATAATAATATACGGCTCATATATATATATATATTAGTTGCCGATTGTCGACAATTAGAAGAACAAGGTGCAACGCTCGAATAATCGTTTCTCTTCAATCCCAAATTGCCTATTTTTGTTTCCAAGTTGAGTGTCAATTAGAGGGATTTTATTGTACATTGGCAGAAACGAGCTCAGGGAAGTCTTGTAATTGTAACGCACTTGATTCTCACAAATTTAGTAAAATCGAAAAGTATTTTATTCGATCAAGATAAGATCGATAGGCGAAGTGGTGTGTGTGTGTGTGTGTGTGTGTGTGTGTGTGTGTGTGTGTGTGTTGTGGTGTTGTATGAGACCGATTATTATTATTATCAACATTCTTTCTTTTATTCCCGGATACAGTAAATTCTTCCTAATTGACGCACTGCTTGGAAATAAAAATGGACAATTTAGGAAGAGGATATACGATTTCTTAAATAGTTTATTATAGTTTTATACTTACCAATTGTCAATAACTAATTGCGTCTCCACTTCCCAAACTGTCCATTTTTGTTTCCAAGCAGAGCGTCAGTTAGACTGAATTTACTGTACTAATAAAATTAGGAACGGCAGTCAAAGCGTTAAAGAACGCAGTAGCAATATTTCCGGAGAAACGAAAAGTGAATAGAATATCACGTGTCTTTCCGTATCGTATTTAGAGCGGCTTGTTATTATATTGTACACCTGTAATTAATTTCTCCTGTGTGTCTACCTTTCCTTCTATCTAACGATGATGCATTGCGCCACTGCCGACGCGGAAACAGTTATAGCATACGGGAACGTAATACTGAGACAATTTAAAGAGCAGTGCTAATTAGGAGAATATTCTCAACGAGGATGCAGCGAGGATTACATGTTTTAAGAATGATTAATTCGAAGCGGACTTGCTCGTTTTGTATAAATCTTACATAGAAAGCTCTGTGAAAGATGAAAGGGACGGCTCAGCCAGTTAGCTGTGTTTGACGAGTGTACTCGTCACGGGGAACTGGCGGTCGTTTGCGTTACGACGAGTATACTCGTCGCGCGTGGAAAGCAGTGACCATTGGCTATTTAAATTGTAATTTTAGTGAAAGCAGCAATTTCAATTTTTAACTTTTATAAGCGTTTGGTTTTTCCTGCATTTCCTGTTTATTAAACAGAAATTTATATATACAATACATAAAATAATAATATATATAAATAATAATAATAATAATAATAATAATAATATATATAATTTACAATTATAATCACTAATAATTATAATTATAATTGTAAATTATATATTACAATCACTAATAATTATAATTGTAATATAATTATTAGTGATCGTAATTAATGATAATTGTAATATAATTATTAGTGATCATAATTAATGATAATTGTAATATAATTATTAGTGATCGTAATGAATGATAATTGTAATATAATTACAATTATTAATAAATTTCCAAATATAATTTACAATTGTATTATAGAAGATATAATAAATATATACATTATTAATTATACATTTATATATAAATATATATTATATAACGTATAATTATATTGTTAATTATATATATATATATTGGATAATATATATTTATATTATTAATTATATATATAGCAGATAATATATATTTATATTCTTAATTATATATTATATAATATATATTCTTTTGTAATACAATCGTTGATTTTATAAAATAAAACCATCTATTCGATCCAATATCTTACCAGCGACGTTTACCCTGAGTTCGACGAGTATACTCGCCACGGGATTCTCGCGCCACGAACGAGCGCGCGGTCTACAAAAAAATAGACGCCGCAGCTAACTCTGTTAAGTAATAAAGCGTGCCGAATCGCGTCGAAAGGTAGAGTAGATCTGCATTAACAAAAATGTCTCGGTCGATGCAAAGCGGAACGCAGTCCGTAACGGAATTAGATTGCCGGCAGACCTACGAGCGCGGCGGCGTATCTCGGGATTAAGCTCCGATCGTCCAACTCCCCGGTTTTACGATCGCTTTTAATAACCCGGGGTTTACGAACAATTTCAAGTTACACGGGCACAGTGTTTTTACGTTCTCCCCCGGGAGGGAGGGTGCCCATCGCGGAAAATTGGGTGAAACGTTTCCGCGAGACGGTGAAATATCCTTGAAACCGGTTCGAACAGCGATCATTCCGTTCGACGATTCCGTAGTGATACTTACCGATCCGTCGCGCGTCGAACGGTTTCCGGTCTCTCTAGTATATGGGGGGAGAGAGGGGGAAACACGATTTTTGCACGGCTCCTCTGGTTCCACGGCGACCGACCGGGCAGCGGTAAATTCCGAGGAAAAACTTAGAAAAAGATGTCCGCGACCACAGCCAGTTAGCCTTAATTTGGAGCGTAGCCAGCTCGCGGTTATTAAGATCCGGCGGACCGTATCCCGGCCGCTTGAAGTTTCAATTTCCATAGTCTTGCAGGGTCGCGGTGGCCACACGCTGAAGAATATCTCTCTGGGCCGCGGCGCGCGTTCGCGCCCGCGCGCGGTCTGCACAGCGTATAGAAAAAGTATTCCACGAAAGAACGGTAAGGTATTGCACGGAGGGCAATAAACGTCCAATATTTTTCCCCACGGTCGTTTTTGTAATCGTGTAAACACGTTTCCTGTGTACGGAAACTCTCGCGGCCCGATGCGAGCGCGGAATTCGGAATGAAACGTGCCTGCCGTTTTTTTGTTTTTAATGCCGGCAGAAGAGATCGAACCCGCTTAATGCCTTTTCTACTATTTCATGATACGGGAACCTGTGACGAAGTGTGCGCTGGCTGCGTATTCATGGTACGATCGGAAACGAGGTGACTCTAAATGAGGTACAGTGAAAAGAGAATGTATTGTTGTCTTGGTATTATTATCCTTTTTTGCTGTTCCGACGTTTAACCCTTTGCGCTCGAAGCTATTTCAACTGAAAATATGAAATCATTTTTCTAACAGTATTTCTGTTTTATGTGAGAAAATGCATTTTGTGCATATGTGAGCCGTTTATTTTGAAAGTGGCATAAATCGCTTTACCGTAATGAAAAGTGGTGATTTTTTCATGTTTATACGAAATTATTTATACTGAGAAAAATATCAGTATCCTGAGATAACAAATAGAAGTAAATCTTCTCGAAAGTTAGCATCCATATTTTTAAACGTGTTAAAACGCAAACCCTTAAATATATCGACTTAAAAACAAAGTGACTTATGCCACTTTCAAAATAAACGGCTCATATGAAAATTGACTCTTGGGACTCGCGCAACGGTTACACTGTTAACTGAATTTTTCAAACGTAGACTTTGTTAATATCAAAATTATCCTAGAAGGTGATACGATAAATATTAGTGGTGCCTCAGAGTCGCCACTCGAGTGCAAAGGGTTAACTTCTTTACGTAGCATTTACTTCGTAGCAGTTATTGCGATCAGAAATTTTTCGATTGCAATTGTTTCTTGGAAGGGAAAGAAAATTGATGCTTATCTCGTGTGCCTAAATTTACTCAAATGCTTAAATATCGATGACAAGAAGTTAAAATTTGATTTCAATTTTAGAAGATAGAATAACATCTATATTCAATAAGTTATTGAATAGAAAATAATTCTAAAAAAGAAACGATTCGATTCTAGAGATTTCAAATTCTAAAACAGAAATGTTTTTCACGTTTCGTAAATGAGATTGCGAAATCGTGCTACACTGAAATTTTTAGCAATTTCTCGAATACACTTAGTTAACGTAATTAACGTTGGGAGCTATGGTACGATTATTTTTCATGATTAAGAATATATACCTTCTCGTTCTCTGCAATCTCTTTACTAGCCTTTCTGACAGAAGATATTACGTTGGAACAAAATTTTTAAACGTCCGAGACAGTAAAAATGACTTTCCTAGAATTGTGAAATTATAAATGCACCAAAAGTGAGGTTACCGTCATGAACGGAAAGTATTTTATTTGATCAAATCAATATTGAAAAATTACGATTTATGACAGCAATTACTTTTTCACCAGTCGTACATTCTGCGGATGCTAATAAAATCAAAAAGACACAGAGTGTCCCAAAAGTGTCTAACAATCCGGAAATGGAGGATTCCTGAGGTGATTTGAAACAAATTTTTCCTTAGCGAAAATGCAATCCGCTGCTTCGTTTACGAGTTATTAGCGAAAAACGCTGACCAATAAGAGGCGAGCTCGGTTGAGCGCGAGGCGGCCCAGCCAACGAGCGCATGAAGCCCAGTTCCGCGCATTGGCTCGGCCGCCTCGCGCCGACTGATCTCGCTTCTGATTGGTCACTGTTTTTCGCTAATAACTCGTGAACGAAGCCTCGGATTGTATTTTCGCTAAGGAGAAAGTTTCTTCAAATCACCTCAAGAACCCATTTCCCGCAAGTACCATAATTTTGGGACACCCTGTATAAAAAATATGTGTATAGTACAACAAATTTGCTGCACAAACCAATGAAAAGTTAACCAAGACGCTAATTAGTAATTCCAAATAATCATGTGTGTCATAACCTTCAATCTGAAGTTAATGCTTTAGGGATAAGTCAACGCATCTTGCGATTGCTGCCTTGTAATAATTGCCAGACATTTTTAGCGCACCCTGTACAACAAATTGCTGCACGAATTGCTCCAAAAATCTGAGCAAATAGTCCCGCCACTATCGTGCAGGTAACGCGACAGTCCGAGCGTCGTACGAAAATGAAGGAAGCATTAGCCCGAGGTCTATTGTGCGGCTATTTGCGAGCAGTGTACAAGGGTTAAGGAATTCAACGAATGTTCGCCGCGCTGACACGGCATCCTCTCGAAGAATGGCGTGCCCTGGCCGGGGTCCTGTAATCAGGGATAATTATAAACGCAACGCGCCGCTCCAGGACGGAATGCCTGAGCATTTAATTGGCAGGTCGCGGGCGACGGCCGGTCACGTAACCACCACGTGCTAATGAAAGTAGCAAGTTTTTCTGGCCGCTTGTAAAAGTTTCCATTAACGAACCGATCGATGAAGTTCCCCGTCGGGTTCGCCGGTTTCCGGTCGGTCGCGACCCGAGTTCCTGGCTCGCAACCTTCCGCCGGTTAGCATCATCGCGCCGGTTTAAATTAGATGATCTCGCGGATGCCACAAAAGCCCGCGAAGTTATACCCCTCCCCTGTCGGGGATATCCAGGGTGTTGCATTTTGATTAGGCTGCCGCTGATAGCAGCCGCGGCGGAACGCATTGACACAGGCGGCAACGCGCCGCTCTGAAAGCTGTCTCCGACGGGATCCTTTGACGCTCGTTAGCTCCGCGCTCTCGCAAGCTATCCCGAAAGCCACCGGTCCGTGGGAGAAGGATCACGGACGGCTCGGTTTGCGACGCTGCCTTCCGTAGAATGGTGTCTGGGAAAGAGCTGCTGCTGTGTTCCGGGATCTGCTCCGCTCGAAGATGGGGGGTGGGACCTTAAAGATGGGGATTCGCGACAAAGGTAGCGCGCGGCCAGAGATGGGCGGAACTTTCGGCGAGACGATATTGAAAAATACTGTTTAAAGCAGACTTCGGCTCTGGGATTTCTGCAGCTGACGAGAGTAAAATATTTTCTGTATTCATCGATCGGATCTTTGATATTGTGTGCTAATACGGGACGACGTTTCAAATACGCGTTTCGAGAATGATGTTGCAGCTCGGAAGATACAATGTCCGAGGAAATGAATGTGTTCTTAACGCTAGATTTGCGGAGCTCAAAATACGGTTGTTTAGTGATTAGTTTATGGAAGTGACAATGAGACATTTATTCTGACTTTTAGCAAGTGAAAAAATTAACCCCTTAACGCACAATTTTTTTGAAAAGAACCGGTCAAAAAGATCAATTCTTTTAAATGTAAAAAAACACAATTTAGAACATTGTCTTGGCAAAAAAATTAAAAAAATACAAAGATAATAACAAATTTTATTTTAATTTTGAATAAATAAGCGTTATAGCTTACCATCCCATGTAAATGATAAATATCAATAAAACGATCTTTTCTCTTTGCTTTCACATTGTTATTTTCAATTCTCGATTATATTCTAGTGTGAAAAATTATAGCAGCGCTATATATATACAACGCCGCTCGAATTATCTCGAGTGTGCACAGTTTGGCCTGTTTAGCGCGCTCGAATTAACTCGAGCGTACAAGTTAAGGGGTTAAAATAAATTAAATAAATGACTCATAAGTGAATCTTTACGAAAGGAATAATCGTGAATTAAAGAAGTATAGTGACCCGCCATTTTGACGGGTTCGGTAAATCTAGTGTTAATCTCGGTACATTTGCAATTAACGACGCTTTAATGGCCGCGCGTCTACGCAGTCAAATTTAAAAGACTTTATGTAAATTCGCGAAATAATTCGGTGAAATAACAATTATCGAAAATCAAAGACGCAGCGATGAAATAGCAAAAGCCAATAACAATATCCACACTTGTTTACGTTCATCAATCATCGCACAGAAAATGAGACCAATAAACCTTCAACGGTAGCATCGCACACGTGTTGGGTGAGCGGCCATTAAAGCGTCAAGTACAGTAATGTCTCTCTAATTGACGCTTTTTTTGTTTGTCCACAGATTGTCCATAGAAATGGACAATTTGGGAAGAGGAGATACGATTATTCGAGCCTTGCGTCTTGTTTTTATAGTTACAAATTGTCAACGATTATAAAAATAATAAACAATCGTATCTCCTCTTCCCAAATTGTCCATTTCTGTGCACAATACGAGCGCCAGTTAGGGAGTCATTACTGTAGTCGTCGTTGAAATGAATTTTTCGTGGACTCAGAAATGTCTCAAGCTTATAAAGATAAGCTTGAGACATTTCTGAGTCCACGAAAAATTAATGTGCATGTAATATTGATATGCACATCAAATCCTTAAGACACGATACCGATTGAAATCAGAAAACCGTTCCGTCATATATAGAGAATATAAACACAGTAAATTCTCCCTCGAATTTGACGCTCCGATTATACACAAAAATGGACAATTTGGGAAGAGAATATACGATTTGTTATAGTTTCGATAGATTTATAGTTACATTTACAGTTAATTGTCAACAGTTGTCAAAATGATTCGCAAGGTTCGAATAACCGTATCTCCTCTTCCCAAATTGTCCATTTTTTTGTACAATATGAGCAACAATTAGGAAGAATTTACCGTAAATAGAGTTCCATCTAGTATAATAATCATTGAAACAGTGTCTGACCCATCTCTGTCGCGAGTCAGCAAGAAGCGTGGGCGTCATCGTAGTCCCTTGAAGAATACGCTAGGCATCTCCGACACCCTCCTTTCAACGTTTTTATTTAGTAAACATCGTAATGTTATAGTATGTACAATAATATACCTATCTAGTCTAACGATATCACTGCGATTACAGATTCTGTTCATGTATCCATTTCTCTTTCTCTCTCTCTCTCTCTCTCTCTCTCTCTCTCTCTTTCTCTCGCTTCGATTCGCCCGTCGCTTCAGCGTCGTCGATTTAAGTAACTACGGGCTGTGCCGAGTGTGTTGACGCCGTTTTCTTCTCTCTCTCTCTCTCTCTCTCTCTCTCTCTCTCTCTCTCTCAGTGTCATTTCACCTTCTTTCGTCACAGTTAAACGGTCGTCTCGCTACGTTGTGACAAGCAGCCCGGCTCAGTTGGCGGCCGAATAACGTCGTGTCACTCGCGTCCGCTGCCAGTCGAGTTCACAAAGAGAGATAGAAACAAAGGAAACGAGAGGGAGAGAAAGAGAGAGAGAGAGAGAGAAAAGAGGGAAAAGAGCTCTGACGTTCGCTTTTTCCGCCGCGTTGACCGACCAACCTTTCCCGCTTGTTCTTCTGGCGCGTTCACGGGCCAATCCGGCGGTATCACTTTTCCTTTCGCGGGACGAAAATACCGCGAACACCGGAACAAAGTAGGCAGCGAGAGGCCAAAGCGATTCGTGCACGGTCAGGGGAGCAAAATCGAAGCCCGGCACGACGACCCCTCGAATCGAATTCGATTCGCGGCCGGAATTCAATTCGGGACGAGCCCGGCCAGCCGGAACGAACGAAATCCAGAGAGTTTGTTTCAATGCGCCCTTCTTTCTTCCTGTCCCCCGAACACCCAGGCGACCCTTCTCGTACGCCCTCCGCCGTCCTCGTCCCTCGGCCGTCCCCGCCGACGTTTACCTCGTTTCGCGTTTCATAAACCCGGTGAAACGCGGCGTTTCGACCTCGGAAAGCCCGCGCGACAGCGCGCCGCGCCGAAAGCGACCGCTTCTTTTTTTCTCCGCTCGCTTCCGAAAGATCGACCACCCTTTCACGATCATGCTTACACCGATTACTTTTCAGAGTCGCGGGAATAGAGATCCTCGTCCGCTTCCTTCGAATTTGTTCGCCTCTTTTATTGGCAATTTCCGCGGACACTTGCGTGTACGAACCCGCCGAGAGATGCAGGGGAATCGGGAAATCATGCGAATGAACTATTGTCCCGGCAACGCTTCCGTCTGCAGCCGGATGGCAAGCAGACTGCTCATCGCCGGGCGAAGTAAAAATTGTCTGCGACAAACTGCGAGGCGCGCGTAAAAGTTACGCGTAAAAATTGTTCCTTCGCTTCAAGTCGAAGAATTGGGTTTTGTTAACGTAATTGTTGGCAACGCTTAAGCATCGAAGTGAACGCGGACGTACCAATATAATGAATGCCAATTTTATTTTTCTGGAAAGAAATGTAACCCTTTTAGTGCCGACCGACGATATATCGTTGCGTATTCGACGGCGCCTAACTATTCGAGATGCATTGGTGTACGCATTAGCGAGCGTCAATGCTAGATAAATTATTTGTGCGAGTAACAATAAGTAAATATTACACATTTTCAATAGCCAGATAACACGAAATATAAATATCTATAATAATATTAAAATTTTGTTTTCGGTAACGTTATATTAGCTACTCCCATTTATTTGTTTCGTAGCAGATCTTTCTGACGCTTGCCGTGCATCTTGTCATTATTTTTATATCCTTTAGTTTTCTAATCCGATATCAATTATTTTGTTACAAGTGCAATATCTATACTTCATACTGGGTGATCTACACAAAGCTGTGATCAAACGATGATTTTTCTTACGCGCAAATGCTGTTCCTAAAAAGAGAATTGATTTCACTCTGTTTCACATTTATGTTATTCGTATGATTTTCAACAAATATTCAAATAGAATTGGCGTTACTTTGTTCTCCCTTTATTTCGTAATATGCTTTTTTTCGAATTTTCTAAATATCATTCTTACTTTGCTTTTTACGAGCCTATTTCCAAACCGTAGCAAATTCCGTCAAATTGGTCCGATATTACTCGCATAGATACGATATCTTTGCTCGGCACCAAAAGGGTTAAAGTCAGAAATATGTTAATCAATTCAATCTTCCCAGTGTTTGAAACTTCATACACCTAGCTTTGCCCAAAAAAGAGTGAGCTTTGCCCTTAGAATGCACAAAATCCGCAGCGCGAACACCGCGGATGCGTTGTTCCGAAGAAATCGTTCTCCACGATTTAAATTCAGCGATTCAACGATAAGAATCGATCTAACCGAATCGGCACGAGTTCTCGAAGCCTCCCTTAAAAACCGCGGAAGCCTTGTTACGACAATTGTTCACGATTTCGAAGACAACGCGAAACCCTTTTGGATTCTCGCATCGTTCACGATTCAACGCGCGATTCGCGCACGATCGGCTACGTAAAATTGAATCCCGTTTAATCTCGTAGCCCCGTGATTACGAGATCGTTCTTTAAACTGCAATTCCCGAGCCCTTTCAGTAGGGCCCCGCATATTTCGGTGTTTCGGAAACTGCCGGCGCCTTTGACGCTCCGCAAGACTCTGCCGGCGTTCCACGGGTTCATAAGTGCCGCGAAGGTTTTCAGGCGGTTCGAAAGGAACGGTGAAATATTCAAGATGTTTAAGTGACTCAAGATCAAGGCTGCCAAGCTTCCCGGCCCGAATTCGTTCCGCGAGTCCACGCTCTCAAGACCTCTCTCCCCGCAGACTTCGGCAAACATTTTAAAACTCGGAATCTGAAAAGTCTCCGAGAACGTTCCGTGAGCGCCCGAAACTTTCTACGCTCCATTCGTTTCAATTCGAGTTTTGCGTGCCGCAGCCGGTAGAGAACAGAATGAATTTGTTTCTCCACGGAGAATGTTTCTCTCGAGCCAAAGGTGATCGATCTTCGTCGCGTCGCGAAACTAGGATCGCGGATCGGCGCTTCGCGCGGCAAGCGCGAAGAGCTGTCGCGATCGTAGACGAGAGACTCGAGCGGCCCCGTAAATTTCATTTTCCCCCCGGACGATGCCGCCGTAAAAATCCCCGGCCCGGAAAAAAAACAACGCCGCGCGTTTAAGCCCTATTAACCCCTGAAATATGCCGCGCGCTGTTAAATCCCGCTGTTAACGCGCGGCCCAAAACAAATAGCGTCCGCCGCCGCCGCCGCATCGGCTGCTCGAATATTTATCCGCCGTCACGGCTGATCGATCACCGGCCACGATAATATAACAGAATTTCACCGAAATTTCATTAAAAGCGATCGCCATTATCAATCGCGTGTCGGATAAATTTCAAACGGAATCGGGCGGCCGATATTCTGCGCGGCTGGAGCGCGTTCCGCGATTTCGTTCCGCGATTGCCATTCTCGTCGTCCGCGGATTGCCAAGCACATTGTCGTCCAAAGAAAAGAACAATCGGAGATAACGAATTCATCTATAAGTCGGTGTTTCACGCAAAACGGTCTCTCCAAACTCTTCTTCGTAGAGGAAGTCGACGCGCGACAATTTCGGCGCGCTTTTAATTTGATACAGCGCTGCCGCCGAAAAAGAAAAAAAACGATCACAGGTTCTCTATTTTTGTCGCGCACACGCGACCGACCGCTTTCGCCGGGCAAATACGACCAGCGAATTCAGCGAATTTAATCTCGGGAACCCATCAACCGTGGCAAATATATTTGTTTGCGCCGCGTTTTCAAACACGGTGTCCAAACAAATTATATTTAAAAATATATATATATATATCGCGCGGGTAATCCGTTTCGACGAACTCCTCTGACAAAAATGCTTCGGAACAGTTTCGACGGACCTTTGACCGCGGGAATCGGTTATTAAAAAAATCGGAGACACCGGAACATCGAGCTGTAATTTGCGATACGCTGTTTTCCGTCGCCGCGTCGCGACGAGTTTTCCGGCCGTTTCGAGCGGACGCCCGCGGAACGGGAAAAGAAACTGTTTCGCGAAGCACCGTGTCACGCTGAAAACGCGTGCGTCGCGCGGCCGACTTCCCTTGTTAGAAGTTCGACTAGGAAGTTTCGCGGACCCAAAAATGAACCTCGCGGCGGCTCGCGAATGGATGGCAGAATTCGAGGCGTCCGACGGCGACGCGGCTCTCTCGAGTTTACGTCAACGAGGCGGGGACTGCTGTCAGAAGCTCCTTTCTTGCGTCAGTCGCGCGCCGACGTTCCGTGTTCCGATAAAAAATCGTACGAAACGGATCTCCGGAACAGGAGAACGGCGCCAGAAGTCGGGGCAGGAATTAACAATCGCTGCCAGTTTCGCAAGAAAAGGCGACAACGCCGCGGCAGCTTGCGGCAATCATCGTGTTAAACTTGGCCGCGTGTATCAACCTCCGTTTCACCCTCGGAAAACTTCGGGAACTCTGGCTCATGCCGCGGGGCTGGCACCCTCCTTTCTTTCTCCCTGCTCGCTCTGTCTAACCGGTGGCTGACGAAAGTGTTCGAACGGTTGGATTTCTTATTTTTAGATCGTGAAGTATCCGGACATGAATAAAATACGAATAATTAAATGTTTAAGACAATTTAGCGTCTGCAGCAAGAGCGATGTCCCAAGATTATGTGTTTTAGTAAAATTAGAGAATGATCCAATCGTGTGTACAGTGTTTGCGACATGCTTATCTGAAACGCGCGCCAGGAATGGGTAAAAAAAAGTGTTCGAACGCTTCGAAGTTATTTCGAACTTCGGCTTATGTCGCAACGCTGAATGTAAATATTAGCATCGAATGTAAATAAAGGAGCATTTAGTTGATCGTAAGAGATCGTTTAACACGTTCCGTGCCGAGCTTTTTTTACTCGAATCTTCACACTTTGATATTTTACTAAAACTTGATGTATTACGTGCAATTATTAATTCTCATACACATAACAACGTAACAAAAACTTATCAACGCCCATTCTTGCGGTGGAAATTGATTCTTCGGTTCTAAATTTCTTGTAAACAATTTGTTCAGTTCACGAAGTAAACATGCAAGCGTGTACCATCGATGATACACGTGGCACGGAACGTGTTAAGTAGGAATAAAGTACAGTTGTGCGGTGTAATGATGAATATGATTAGAAAAAAGTCGGAAACGCGAAACTGTGAACGAGAAATAATATTAAAGCTACGTGGAGATGGAAAATCTTGCATCAAGCTTGCGGATATTGTAAACAGGAGTAAATCGACGGTGCACTACGTAATAAAGAAGTTTGAAAATCAAGGAATCGTTGCTGATACAGCTCGATCAGGTCGTCGGAAAAAATGAAGAAGCAGAGAAGAGAACGCTATAATTCGCGATATAAAAAAGGATCCTGCAACTCCTGGTCTCAAATTAATAAATATGGTTGAAGAAATGTTTGATAAGCAAGTTCATCCCTGATTATGCCGGCGATTACTATGGGGCAATAATTATCACGGCAGAGTGTCAATAAAGAAGCTTTACGTAAATAAAGCAAATCAACGAAAGAAGTTATGATAAAAATATTATATCAAAAAATAAATCGCAAAATAATGTATCGCAAAATATTATATCGTTAAAAATACTTGCTTCTTGCTTCTTCAAGTCATATTCTCGGACGAATCGAAATCTCATGTCTTCAGTTCAGATGGTCGGAATTATGTGTGCCGAGAACCAAATACAGAGTTGCAAGCGACGCATTTAAAGCAAACAGTTAAACATGGAGTTTATATGGTGGTGATATGGGGCTGCATGGCGGCTAATGGGACCGGAAAATTAGTGTTCAACGATGGTACGCTCGGTAAATATAAATATAAAATCGCTAAATATTTTAAAGAATAATTTGAACGACAGTGCCAGAGAACTGGGATTACTGGAAGACTTTTACTTAAAAACAAGATAACGATCCCGAGCACACAGCTAGGATCGCCAAAGAATGGATCATTTATAATACACCCCATAGCACCCAAAGCACTCCCCCACAAAGCCCGGACCTTAATCCGATTGTGCGCCTGCGGGCAGAAATCGGAAAAAGACTAAATGAATATCAAAATGCATCAAAACAAATGTTAATGGATAAAGTAACAGAAATATGGAATTCTCGATTCAAATTCTACTCAATTCTAGCTTCATAAAAACGCTAATACACAGTGCGGAACGTCGTTTAAAAAAGGTAGTTAATGAAAATGGAGGTGCTACAAAATATTAACACGTGAAAATGTAACAGTATTTGCGGCGTTCGAATACTTTTCATAGCAAAGTTTGTTTCTAAGCTTTGCTTAAAGTGCTTCGCTTTGGTGCTCAAATAAATATGTTGTAAATACCGTATATATGATTGAATCATTTTCTAATTCGATTAAAAGAATCTTGAGATTTCGCTCTTGCTATAGACACAAAATAGTTTTAAACATTTCGGATTGACATACATATTTTATGTGCTGAAAATAAGAAATCCAACTGCTCCAATATTTTCGTTAACCACTGTACTTCTCTCTGTTCTCTCTCTCTCTCTCTCTCGCTCTCTCTCTTTTTCTCCGTGTCTCTTCCCTCCTCTCAGGTCCGCTCCGACACTTTCGATCGACTCGCGCGTGATCCAAATCGGAGAAACGACCGCCACACCGTGGTAGGAACACAAAAGTGAGGGGAAGGAACTCGATTGTTCGTGTTCGGCGCGTGAACGAGCCGCGCGCGATACTCTTGTGTCGGGTTATCTGCGAGGATATCACATCGAAACACACACAAATAGAAAGTGAAAACAGTCGTGTTACGTTTTTTTTCTTATTTCCTTATTTATCCTGCGTGCCGAGCCGGTTCCGGGTTCCCGGCGGTGCGCCGAGCCGCGCGCCGATCCCGGCCTGCGATTACGCTCGTCCCTCGCGACGCGGCCCTTTTTTTCGCAGTGTCACGTGGGGAGCAGCAGTTGACGGGGAAGCCTTTGAAAGGAAGGAATAATGTACAAAGTAGTAAAAAGGTCCGGTAACAGGGCTCGCAGGGCTGAGAATTGTCTAAAAGTCGCGCGGCGCGGCGATCGGCTCGGCGATCACCGGCTGCTCGCCGCAGCTGCGGCGGAGACCAATCGCGGGGGATCGTCGCATTCGCGGAAACGCCGTCGGAGGATCGTTCGCTGGGTCTCCTCATCGGGCCCTGGTTTCCTTATCGCGTCGTTAACATAACTGGGTTAATTTAATCTTGATGAAATAAGAGGCAAATGGAAAAAGTTCCCGGAAACTGGGTCGGCTTCGAACCTAAATCGTGCTCGAGGATTACTCGACGACTCGCGCGGCATGACTTTTAATTCTTTAACTTAGCGGACACGGGCTTGCGAAAGCAAAATTTTATCGCGTCATTTGGTTAGAACGCCTGGCTACTTTTGTTCGCCGACCTGTTAAACTATCCTGGATTTTCGCGGCGGCTCGGTAACTTATCGACCAGCAGAAATACGAGCTCGAATTCTTTCCAATCGACGCTCGTATTCTGCACGAAAATGGACAATTCGGGAAGCGGAGAGACTTACGCGGCTCGTTTCTGTAGTTACCGATTGTCAACAACTGTAAAAACGAGCCGCGGGGCTCGGATAATCGTTAATAAATAGACAGTTGTTTGGAAAAGAAGTTGATTGTTTCGTTTGAAGCGCGTGTCGCAAGAGGTACAGAATTTCGACCAGAGACTGAGAATCGAAATATTGTAAATTCTCCCTAATTGACAATGAGATTCTGCATAAATTTGGATAATTTGGGAAGAGGAGATACACGATTAGTCGAGCCTCGCGGCTCGTTTTTATAATAACCGATTGTCAAGAACTATAAAAACGAGCTGCAAGTCTCGAATAATCGCATCTCTTCTTCCCAAATTATTCATTTAACCGTACAATTGTCAAATTGCCCGAAATTGTCCAATTGTCCATACAATATCATCGACTATAGTCATTTTATAGATCGAGTATGAAAATTCTTCTTTTTATTTGACGATCGTTGATGTTATGAAGACATTTTTATAGGAAATAATTGAATAGATTTCCAATTCGAGCATACATGAAATGATAATGAAATTGATAAAACGTCAAAATAAATTCAGTCTTGTTATTCTTATAGAACAACGCGCGGCGATCACTTTTAGCACTCGATAGGTTTAGCGTTAAAGAAGTATTTAAGAGTTAGGTCACGGTTAGAGCAATTATTATTTTATAGGGCAGTTATTACAGTTACTAATTGGACACAGAAACGACTATTTCATTACAGGTACATGTAAGTTCGAATGGAATGTAAACACAAAGAAGGATAACTGTTTTTTACGATCCCTAATCAGTTGTAAGAGGAAAATGAGATGTAAAGAAACCCGTAATTACATTAGTTACAAACGATGTAAATACCAAAAAGAAGATGTTCGTAGTTAAAATATGCTTCTCGTAAAAAGTACCAGCAAAACCACCATTCGAATGATGCACAAAATCAACGTACACTACCGTTCAAAAGTATTCAGATACCCGTGTGTTTGCGAATATCACCGAAACGACTTCCAGTCGATGCGTTTGTTAATTATTTAATATGTTGTTTCTCGAATATTATGTCACTATAGAAGAACGCGAGCAACGCGATAACAGATCACATTGACGAAATAATTGAAGTGACAGAATATTTACTATGTCAAAGAGTATTTACTGTCAAAGTTTAAGACGATTTCATCTCTCGTTTCGTTCTGTCTTATGATCGCAATACATTTCATACGTTTCATACTCTATTTTAACCGAATACAGTTATTAATTTGGACCAGCTTGACGATTGTAAGATTGGCAACTCGAATTTGTGCAGGAAATTAGATCGGTATATTAAAATCTATTATCGAATCTCTTTTTCTCACTTTCGAAAACAGTTGTAGAAATGATCCAATAAAAAAGAAGAAAATTTTAACAGACGTACTGAACGCTGTCTGTTCAACGAATACAGATAAATTCTCCCTAATCGACGCTCAGATTGCACACAAAAATGCACAATTTCCGAACCATCGCATCTCCTCTCCCCAAATCGTCCATATATTTGACGCACAATCTGATCACCAATTAGGGAGAATTTACTACAATAATTTGTCCTAAAAACTTGTTAAATACATCGTTACAGCATCAGCACGCGAACCGTGAGCATTCCTCAAGTGTCCGAACCCTCGTGAACGGCAGTTCACACGAACCTACCTATCATTTACCCGGAAAATCAAAAAGCCGATCACCCAACCCGGAAAACTAAAATTCAGTCAGCAAGATCGAAAACCGGCTGTCGCGCAGTCGCGCCCAGTTTCCAAGGGGGTCGCCGGAAATCCTAGATCCGCGCCGGCCTGAAAGCAGCGGTGAATTTTTTAGGGTGCCTTCTCGCAAGAGGATTGTCCCCGGCGAGCCCAGAAGCCACGATCCTCTCGGTTCGATCCTCCGTAGCGAGCCGGGCAGGCCGAAGAAGCTCGGGCTCGGTCCTGCAGTTTCGCGGAGCCGGCTCGCTCGGAACCACTTCGCCGGCTGGGAAACTCGATTTTCACGCGGTAAACGCGATTACTAGATCCGTGCCGCGCACCGGTTTTCAGGTGAGAGAGGGTTGTTCCGCGCGCGGAGCGTCGCCGAGCAGAGCGGAACGGTGCAAGCATCGTGACGCGTTGCAAGCAACGTGCGCGCCGTGCACCCCGCGCTCTCTCGGCCGTTTTGCGTCGCTCGGCGTCGCTCAGCGTCGCTCAGCGTCGCGTCGTCGGCCACGTAACTACCATCACCCGGCCACAATTTATATGATACAGACGCTATGTACAGGTTTTCCGTGTTCGCTCGTCGACGCTAATACCCGCTCGAGAGCCGATTTCGCCGGGCGACGACGCCGCAGCCGCGTCCACGATCCACGTTCCGGCTCTTTCGCTCGAATATTTCGAATATTGTTGTTCGCGCCGTTCGTCCATCTTCGCTTTATCCTTCCTCGTTCTCCCGTCGACGATCTTCTCCGAGAGTCCGTTCGCGCGGCCTGCGCGAAATCATGCAGCGCGATGCACGTGTACTCGGACAGATCGATCGATCGATCGATCGATCCGAGGCGCTTCGATGTTCTCGGTTAAATCGGCCGGAGGACTGTTCCAACGATTGGGAAATTATCTGCCGTCAACTGGAAATTATTTTCCCTCCGGAACTTTCTGTTCGGCTGGCTCCGAGTCGGCGAAAGTTCGAAAGCCCTTCGTTTCATGCTCTTCCCAATTTATCGGCGCATACGACGCGTCGTCTTCGGCGATCCTGCTACCAGAAGCAAACAGGAGGCATCCTCAACGAATTACTGAACGCGGTATCTTGGTTTTTTTACAAAATTTTCGCGGGATTTCGCTGATCGATTAACGGAACTTCGAGTTCAAAATTCCGTCGGTTCGTTCGACGCGAGTTCGCGAAATGAAGCGCGGCGTTCGCCTGAACTTTACGTTGAAATTAAATGGAATTACGTTAAAAATTTAAACGTTACAAGAAATTTGAACGTTCTACAAGAATTCGAAATGTGTGTGTGTGTTTTCGATTTAAATCGTAGACACTGTTTCCTAAAATCTTTTCACATTCTGCTAAACGTTTCGTTCGAGCAAAATATAACTGCTGTTACAGATTTATATCCGAACGAAACCAATGGTTGCTTTTATAGTTACCGATTGTCAACAAATATAAAAACGTGTTGCAAGCTCGAATAATCGCATTTCCTCCTCCAAAATTGTCCATATGACTGTTCAAGTGTCAAATTGACCAAAATTGTCCAATTGTCCAATTGTCAAATTATCCAAAATTGTCCAATTGTCAAATCGTCCAAAATTGTTCAAAATTGTCCAATTGTCCAATTGTCAAATCGTCCAAAATTGTTCAAAATTGTCCAATTGTCAAATTATCCAAAATTGTCCAATTGTCAAATTATCCAAAATTGTCCAATTGTCAAATTATCCAGAATTGTCCAATTGTCCACTCGTCCAAAATTGTCCAATTGTCAAATTATCCAAAATTGTCCAATTGTCAAATTATCCAGAATTGTCCAATTGTCATATTATCCAGAATTGTCCAATTGTCAAATTGTTCAATCGTCCAATTGTAAAATTATCCAAAATTGTCCAATTGTTAAATTGTTCAACATTGTCCAATTGTCAAATTCTCCAAAATTGTTCAATTATCAAATTATCCAAAATTGTCCAATTGCCAAATTATCCAAAATTGTCCAATTGTCCATCCAAACGTTACAAGAAATTTGACCGGTTCTACAAGAATGCGAAAAGTGTGTATGTTCTCAAACTAAATCGCGGTCACTGTTTCCTAAAATCGTTTCACGTTCAGCTAAACGTTTCGTTCGACGACGAGCAAAACAACAGCTGTTACAGATTTATATCCGAACGAAAGCAATGTTTGAGTCACGATTGCGAAATTATTACAAAACCGCGTAACCGATACGCTCTATTTCACCAACGAATCTTTTGCTGTTTCAGTAATAATAGTATTAATAATATGATCAGTTCACGCTGATCGCGACGAACTCTCGTTTCGTCTTCTTCGAACGGAGCGGTTTGCAAATGAATCGCCGCGAAGACGACGCGTCATGCGCGTTTCCCCCGTCCAGACTGAGTAGGGAATAATAAAGCTTGTCCGAACAAATTTTTCAGTGATATCCAATCAACCGGAACTCGTCAGCAGCAAGTTAAAAGGAAACGGTGACTCTCTGCTGTTGTTTAGGCCGAGTGACGTCTAGCTACGATCGGCCAGAATCGTTGTTGTTGTCGATCTTCGCCGTGATGCGATTGTCGCACTGATTATCCCGCTGTCCAGATCAACGAATTCCCCACCGGGCTCGGAAGAATAGAGAGTTCTACTGTATCCTAGTTCCTTATCGACCTGTAAACTGTTTCGTGTGTCCATCTCGAACGAGAGCGCGTAGACGCAGCGGAAGGTTCTCGCCGGTCATCCGTCGCCGATGAAAATTCTCGTGCGCCGAACGATCCCCGTTTTCTCAGCGAAGTCTCGCGAAGAGCCCCCGCGTAATTTAACCTCTGTCCGATTCATTTGATTTAATATCCGACTCCGGAGACAGACGGGCCGGTTCTCGACGAGCGATGACGTCGCCGCTGTGCGAATCGCGCGGCGGTCGACGCGTTTGAAACGGTACAAAGATGATCGCGAACACTTCTCGACCGGTCGTAAATCTAAATGATTCGGCGCACCGCGTGTATACCGGAGGAGGGAACGATGAAAACGCGACAGAGAATGGAAAACGAGTTTCCGAACCGGTTTCGGAGAAGCGTAGGAGAACGCGCGAGGCGAGCAGAAGCGGCCTCGTTTCTTCGGTTTAACAGGCGAACGGAGCGGAACGGCGCGGCGTTTCGGCCCCGAAGCGGATTCAGGTCGGCGAAGGCCGGCGTTTCGACCGGGAGAGCCGGGAATAATTTAAATTCGTTACAAATAATTAGCCAAATTTATCCGGCTCCGACCGATAACGTGAATCGATAAGCCGGGCCAGCGAGCAGCAGCCCGATCCGCGCGGAATTAGGGCACCTCGACCGTTCCCGCGACCGAATGCCGCGTGCTCGAAAAAAGAACGTAGATTAGTTCAAGCGACCGGCAATAATAATTTGCCACGGTAATTGTTTCGAATCGCGGGATGCCCGCGATCCCGGGTATTAATCGGCCGGAAATGGAGCCGCGCGCGGCTTTTGTACGCGAACCGATAATGACGCGCGGACGCGTCGACGGTGATTCCGAGCCCGGACGTTAACGCCGCCGCGATCCGCTCGATTTTTACCGTTCGATCGGCTTGGCCGTCGTTCGCGTCGGCGATCGTGAACACGGGAGTCCGCGTCGGAGGCGGACGCGACGTCGAGCGACGCGGCTTCCGAGACGACGGCGAGGCGCGAATCGCGAGCAATTGATCGACGGCTCGCCGATTCTTCCGCGGGAACTTTCACGACAGCCGAACAGCCGCGAGCCGGCAACCTTTGGGTCCCGGAACCGACGGGTCGCGCAGTCGGGTCACGTTTCATTCGGCGAGGAACGGGTGTTTCGCGCGAACTCGCCCCGCGTCGCTCGAGATTCGACCGGTCGTAAAAGCGAGCCGCGAGGCGGTCGTTCCGCGATTTTACGCCTTCCGCGGAACGGTTTCACGCGGAGCGGATTGTGGAGCTCCGACGGGCCGGGTCGGGCCCGTTCCGCGCGCCGCCGCCGCCGCCGTTCGCGGTATTAGCGTCGACGTGTCATCTTAACTAAACACCGATCAATCGAGATACGATTCCCGATCCTCTCGATCCCGGAGCTTCTTCACGCTTCCAGTCTCCGCGTCGCTCTGGGACCTCCCGGGGTTTCGTATTCGCGACGGGTCGGCCGGAAACGTGCCCCGCTCCGCTTCCATTGGACGACGATCATCTCTCTCCCGACTCATTCACCGACGATCGCAATTACCGCGCGACTTTTGCTCGTTTCGTGTTTTGCCTCGCTCAGCCGACACCCGGCGCGGCGTCTCCTTCTTGTGTGCGTCGGCGTCGAGGGCGAGGCGAGGCGCGAGGAGCTGAGTTTCAGCGTGTGTTTTTCTTTTCTGTTTGTTTTATAGGTTTTACCCGTTCCGGTCCTGACACAGGTGGGGGTCCAGGTGGGCAGTGGGCTGAATTGAACGGGAACGTGCTCCGACAGAATCGAATCCGGACGTTGGCGACGCCGCGGCGACGCTCGCTCGTGCCGTTCGACGTTCCTTTTACATCGACGATATGTACAAAATGATCAGAGACACCACAAGACAGCTCGAGGATAAAATGGGCCCCGCCGTTCCGGTCTGCATCGCCTCCGGTCGTTCGCCTGTAACAAAGACGGGGTCGTTTGTTTTATAAGAAAATTTCGTTCGCCTCGGCGGATTCTGTTCCAGCGACTACCATCGACTACCGGCTGACCGATGTTGCGTTCGCTTTGCTCGGTATGGGCTTGTTTTTCTTTTTTTATAGAGAAAACGCTACGTGTAATGATAAAAAAGAAGGATAATGATGGAAAAATTGTAGCTTAGTTTGGTGGAGAAGTGAATTCTTTTCGATTGATTTCACGTTCTAGGCGAAGCTATTCAAACGATTATATGTTATTGCTTTTGCAATAAAAATAGCATTTTTGCGAGTAACAAAATTGTTGACAAATTGTTGGTTCTCTGCTTTGTGCATCAACTTTCTAAAACATATTTTTGGAGATGCACCATGGAGAACTATTAGTCTTTCTCTAGTGTCCTTAATGAAGTCCTTACTATCCGTGATTAATTGGTAATCATCCTTGCAAAGTAAAGGATTTTTGTTATCCATAAATAAATAAGTAAAAGTATCTTATTTAATTCGATCGCTGAAAATTGAATAATTAAGTCACGATTTAAGTAAGCTGGGTCAAAATAACCCGGTAACCGCAGCACGAGGGTCGATACTTTTTCTCGGTAATATTCATTCGAATCGTCTTTTAAATATTATAAAATATGCGTTTACACGCTGACCTAATATTTTTTCAATGTATTTCGTTTTCAAGAGAAAAAGTTTAAAAATTTGTAAGATATACGGATACATAATCTGATATTGTGACCCGACCGGTGTCTGATCATGACTTACCATATCCCCTTAAAGTATGTTTACAGGGTGTCTCATAATTATGTCAACACTTGGAAAGGAATGATTCCTGAGGTGATTTGGAGTAACTTTGTCCTCAGCGAAAATGTTCTACGAAGCTTCGTTTACGAGTTATTAACGAAAAACAGTGACCAATGAGAGGCGAGCTTGGCTGGACGCGAGACCGCCAGCCGCGAGGCAGCCAATGAGCGGAACTGGGCTTCGCGCGCTCGTTGGCTCGGCCGCCGCGCGCCAGCCGAGCTCGCCTCTCATTGGTCACTGTTTTTCGTTAATAACTCGTTAACGATGGCTCGGAAAAAATTTTTGTAAAGGAGAAAGTTATCACAAACGATCTGAGGAAAAATTTCAAAACAATTTTAACATTATGAAATTTATTTATATTTTAACGAAGCCGCGGATGGCATTTTCGCTAAGGAAAAAGTTATTATACTTCAAATAATCACAAAAATCACCCCTTTCCGAGTGTTAACGTAATTATGAGTTAACATAATTATTACTCTGTATGCACGTGTACTCAATATTCAAAAACGATTTTTTATGCAGCAGAAAGAACACAAGCAAGTAATATGTTACTTAAGAAATAGATTTTTAAAAACATTTATTACAGAGTTACTAAATCTGAGACTTTCATCTCCGAACAATATGCGAGCTTTAATAAATATCATTTCATTTCGCACAAGATAATAATAATTGAATATCGTTTTACGTATCTCAATGACAACTCCTCGTAAGTTGCGTAATGTGTCCAATCGGCAAATTATTGTAACGATACGAACTTCCGAGGGACAGTTTTTTTTCGTCCACGTGATCGCAGACTAATTTTACGTTCGCATCACGCCGCACTTAACCGCGAACAATCCGAATCGCTGGAACTGTATGAACTTCCATTACGGGGGAGCCTCAGTTATTAGAACTTGCGTAATCTCTGTCAGTTTCAGTATAATTGGAGTTCCACTTTGATTCCAGCGCATCGGTGCAATCGAGACGTTGCTGCATCCTGGACGCCGTTAACTCTCGTATGGCAAGTGTTAGATAAGTTTCAAGAATGTCTCTCCGTGCACAGAGATGACCTACATCAACGTAATAATTTGTCTTTTCGAGATCGTTACGTTTTACGACGAACGAAATTATAATACGTTACAAATGATTGCGCGTAAATTCTCGAGATAATACTTCATTCATTATCATTATTATATATTATATTAAATAATATTATTATATTAAATTAATATAATAATCGTCGCAATCCGGAAACGGCGGGTTCCTCAGATCATTTGAAGCAGTTTCTTCCTTTACAAAAATGTTCTCCGAGGCACCGTTAACGAGTTATTAACGAAAAAACAGTGACCAATAAGGATTGAGTACGGCTGAGGCGAGGCGGCCCAGCTAACCAGCGCACGAAGCCCAGTTCCGCTCATTGGCTCGGTCGCCTCGCGCCAGCCGAGCTTGCCTCTCATTGGTCACTGTTTTTCGTTAATAACTCGTTAACGGTGCCTCGGAGAAAATTTTTGTGAAGGAAAAAGTTGCTTCGAATGACCCGAGGAATCCGCCACTTTCGGATTGCGAGACATTTTTGGGTCACCCTGTATAATAATATATTATTATTATTATTATAATTATATATATATATATATAATAATTAATAAATAATATTATTATATTAAATCAACGAATTAAGTTTTATCTGCAGAGAAATAAATTTCAGAATAAGATATGAGAAAAGACGATTGATTCGCCACTATTATAAATAATCTTACGAGAAGGAAACGAATAAATTTTCGCCCCGAGGAACGCGTGACGTTGAATCGCGCGAACACGAGATTTTCATAAAATTTCGGAAACAAACGGTCGGAGCACAGAGAGCGAAGAATAGCAACATTCGGGACTCTTTCTCGTCGGAATAAGATAGCAAATGCAATTTTGTTTGCACGCACGGCGAATCAATACTCGAGGCAAGCTGGTTGTTTATTCAGCGAAGAATGGCTCGGTCGGGAACGTTATTAGAGACTTTTAGTAGAACGAAAGTGTCTCGTAGCGCGGGTTACCATGTAACTCGGATAAATTTAACGGCGATTAGCGACGGTCGCCAGTTCGGAGCTCGTTATTAATTGCACGGGGGATACGAAAATTAATTAAAGCCCCGTATTTTTCCCCGTATTGGCTGCCTCTCTGCTCGCGGAAGTTTTTAACACAGCCGGGCAACTCGGTCGTTCGACTTTAACGAAACCAGCAGCTGCCAACTGGTGGGGTAACAGGGTTTTTTTTTCCACGGAAGATGTAAGCTCGGGAAAGCTCTCGAGTTTGTTTACGTTGCAGCCGGATCTCCGTGAATTGCTTAAATCACGGCCGGCTTCCAATTAAATATATTTCTTTGCTGTTTTCTAAGCATAATGCTACCGGCTCCCTTTTCGAATAAAACATAACCGACTTCGTTGCTCGTATCGGTTTCGCGATGCTGCGCGCGCTAGTTTCTTCACTTTTCATGCGATTCCGAGAATTTTGCATTTACGCTTGCTTTTCGAATTAATAGCTCCGATTTGTTTTGCTTCGCTCGCCTGTTACCGGACTGCGGATATTATGCGTTTACGGTCAAATTTGTCGGGAGCAATATTATACAAAATATGGAAGACGTCGGAGGAATTTAATATTAATTCACTAATTTTTTAATTCACGATTTTTCGTATCGTAAAGATGGATTTAGGAGTTATTTAGTCAATTTATATGTTACTTGCGGCAAATGTTACGATAACACTTGTTAAAAATCGGAATATTATCTTATAAATAGTAATGTTATTATAATATAATATATTATAATAATATTATCTTATTGATAATAATGTTTAATTATTATTATTATATTAATATCTAATAGTGTCTAATAATGTCTTATCATCTCTTACTTTTATAAACTAACATGAAACAGCTGTTTTTCGTGCTCCGTAAATGTTGAGTCAAGGACCTTGCTACGCTATTTTTAATTTATTATTAAAGAAGAAGTACATTTTTGTATCATTGTTACGTCGTACAGCCGGTGCAAATAATATTTATTTCGCATAAAAGTCCACGTATCATTTTCGGAATTTCATCAGTAATTGCGAGAGACATTTTATATGCACGCGTAATAATTTATTATACAGCCGGGGAATATATTACAATTATGTTAGATTTAACGTGATTTAATTTAATTCATTATTTCGCACAAGGTAGAAAATAGTCTGACAATAGTTACGGATTAATTGATTGCATGAATTTCATGATAATTTTACGAAAGTTTGCAGTACAAACGATAGAATTCAATCAACGAATATATGTAAATCTGCATTTTCGTAATCAATTCAATTACGAGCATTTCAGAGATTGTGCGTATATGCGCATTCCGTTTACGATCCTTCTGCAAAGCTTCGACGTCATAAACACAGTATAATCTAATAATATTGTTGACGTTGTTACTATTTGTAATAATTTTGGTATATTGATAATTAGACTGCAGATGTCTGTGCGTGACGAATAAACAAAATTCATGTTACATTTTAGTTGGAAAAATATGCCAAGTATGAACGAAAATAAAAGGAAATATACGTGAAAATATGCGAATACGCACGAGAAATAAATATAAATTCGCATAAATAATAAATAATAAATTCGAATATTAAGTGTTAAGAAATGTTTTACAGTTGTTCCGATTATTGTATCTCGAATTACAGTAATTATAATCATTTTTTCTAAATTTGGTGACATTAGTTGATAACACTTAGTCGATGAAAATTAATTTAAATCGAAAGCACATATTTTGTACAGCACATACATGTATGCATTGTGATACACGCATCGGACTAATTGTGATTTTCGATCGCAATTTACGCTTTTGTTGCACGTTCGACAATAAATGCTTTCTTCATTGTTTTCGTCAATCGTGAAATTGGGATCGTTTTCGATCCAGCTTTTTCAATAATAAAATTCTATTTCCGTTTATTATGTATTTCTATATTTCCAACTTCTCGTCCTTTTGTTTATAAATATTCGAACGCACCCGCGGAAAATTCACCTCGTCGCTTCGATAACGAAACTGAACTGTTCGCATTCGAAATGCTAATAGCCGCGCCTAATGTTCAATTACCAAATCAATGTTTTGAAAGCATGGATTACCGCGGCGTTGTATTCCTAATGATAACGAGGTATAACTGGTAGCAACGTAATCCGGTTACGATACAAGTACCGACTAATAGACTAAATTAACTCCCTGCGCTATCGTTTCTTTCGCATCTGCGTTGATTGGCACTTCGTCGTCGTTAACAATTTCCCTGTTAGAACGAGGCCATTTTTGTTTCCTACATGTCTTCATTTATACTTACATTCCTATATTATAGTAACAGAAGAATCGAATATTTAGAAGAAATATAAATAGCATTCACGTTTAGTTGATTATAGATCAAATCTTTGTCACGAGTGCTTAAGTGCAAGGGCTTAATTTAACAAGATAGCCGATTCAGATAAGCATGATATACTCATATATACCGCAAACAACATGCACAATATATATTTGAATTGTTAAGTGTACTATTTGCGCGATGCTTTATTGTTTCTGTATGTACATAACCATTTCGAATTTCTGAGTGAAACATTAAGAATAGAATCTTCGTTTACGATTTATTTATGTTACGTGTTAATAAATCCGACGGTTAAAATTCGAATGGCGGAGTTTATTAACAAAAATATAACTGAGTACAGTAAATTCTCCCTAATTGTGCACAAAACTGGATAATTTGGGAAGAGGAGATATTTATTATTCGAGAGATTATTCCCGAGCCTTGCAACTCGTTTTTATAGTTACCGATTGTCAACAAATATAAAAACGAGAGAGAGAGAGAGAGAGAGAGAGAGAGCTGCAAGGCTCGAATAATCCTATCTTCTCCTCCTAAATTGTCCATTTAATTGTCCAATTGTCAAATTGTCCAAAATTGTCCAATTGTCAAATCATCCAAAATTGTCAAATTGTCAAATCATCCAAAATTGTCCAATTGTTCAATTGTCCAAAATTGTCCAATTGTTCAACTGTCAAATTGTCCAAAATTGCCCAATTGTCAAATCATCCAAAATTGTCCAAAATTGTCCAATTGTCAAATCATCCAAAATTGTCAAATTGTCAAATCATCCAAAATTGTCAAATTGTCAAATCATCCAAAATTGTCCAATTGTCGACTCGTCCAAAATTGTCCAATTGTCCATCCAATGTAAGCGTCAATTATAGAGAACTTATTGTACTAATTACTCCTTCTAGACAAGTCAGACTTCCCACAAACATTAACGAATCGCGTAAAAATTGAAATTAATTGTCAGAACTAAATAGTCGCATAACAATCTCTGCATCGCAACGAACCCGAGCCGTCGGAACGTTAGAACAAGAAAATCGATTTATTTATGCTGAAAAGATACTCTCCCCCCCCCCCCTTCCGGAACTTCAAAGATATCCAAAATATTCACCCGTTCGCTTGGAACATTTAAAGTTTGACGACTTTAGCGAGGGACAGTGTATCGCGAAAATATCTTTGGCAAGTTCCCGTGATATTTTCCCGCGGCACGGAACGGCGAGTTTCCAAAGGCCCGTATCGATGTGCCGCGCTTGCCTGTTCTTTCTTCGTTAAACGTCGCTCGCGGCACGACGGCCAAGTATTTTATGCGACCGATCGAAATGCAATTTCCGCTCGATTTCGGTCCGGCGCGCCCGTCGGGCCGAGGCGGGGCACGACTGCTCGAAGTTCGTAAGAATTCCGTGACCCGGCAAGCACCGTGATTTACATGGACGAAATTTGTCGACGGCGATCGACGGTCCTCTTATCGTCAGCCTCGGGAATCCAAGGCGTTGCGCTTTCTGCGCAGTGCGCGGTGCGCAATGTGCAGTATGCAGTGTGCAGCGTGCAGCGTGCAGTGTGCAGTATGCAATATATATTGTGCAGTGTGCAGTGTGCAGTATTTATTGTGCAGTGTGCTCTGTATATTGTGTAGCGTGGAGTATGCAGTGTGCAGTGTGCAGTGTGCAGTATTTATTGTGCAGTGTGCTCTGTATATTGTGTAGCGTGGAGTATGCAGTGTGCAGTGTGTATTGTGCAGTGTGCAGTGTGCAGTATTCAGAGTTTATTGTGCAATGTGCTGTGTGTATTGTTCAGTGTGCAGTGTGCATTGTTCAGTGCGCAACGTGCAGCGTGCAGTGTGCAGTATGTATTATGCAGTGTGCAGTGTGCAGTGTGCAGTGTGCAGTGTGCAGTGTGCAGTATGTATTGTGCAGTGTGTAGTGCATATTGTGCAGTGTGCAGTGTGTATTGTGCTGTGTGCAGTGTGCAGTATGTATTGTGGAGTGTGCAATGTGCAATGTGCAATGTGCAATGTGCAATGTGCAATGTGCAATGTGCAATGTGCAATGTGCAACGTGCAGTGTGCAGTGTGCAATATGTATGTATTGTGCAGTGTGCAGTGTGCAGAGAGACCAGACGATACGCGGCCGACGAAGAATTCCGGCCGTTAACAACAGAGAACGGGGCAACTTTTCGCGCAGTCGCCGCCGGCGGCGGACCTCGCGGAAGTATGCTGGAAAATTCTGTGATTACGCGCGGACATTGGGAAAGTTTCGGTAGAAAAATGCTGATGAAAAATGCTCCGGAACGGGGAATTGTTACAGCCGCGAACGTAATAATGAAAATCACAGGGAATTACGTTTGAAATGCGCATTAACGAAACTATTCCGGCCGGGGCGTTTCGTATCGGAGTAGAAACGACGAGCAGAACGGGTAAACATTCTTGCCGCTTCGAAACTCGTTTCCTGTACGCTCTGCTCTCGTTGTTGCTGCCGCTGCCGCCGCCGCTGCCGCCGCTGTTGCCCTATTATTGAATAAACGGAGAAAACTTTGCAACTCCGTAATTGCCGAGTTTTAATAAGCCGATCGTTTCGCGTTCACCGCCCCTATCGCCGCGCGTGTACGACTCAAAAGACACCCGTTCGCCGAGCACGACATTACCTTTATCTATCGTCGCATTGTTCCCCGGCCGAGTGCCAATAGCGCTCCCGCTGGAAACGTTAGGTTGCCGACCGATTGATCGCGCGACGACACAATCGAGCACGTCACAATTAACGAAGTACGCAGCAGTTATTTATTAAAGCGTTTAAATAATCGATAACGTCGAATGAATGATCCCCGAACCGTTGGGAGACGCGGCTTGATTGATAGCAGGTGCAATCGTTTTATAAATATTTTAATCCGTCCCGCGGGGGCGTTTATATTTTGCTGGACAATTATAAATTTCGCCTGTGCAGCGTCGGGAAAATATAAAATCGTTAAACGCGCGACAAAGCGTCGCAACGCTGTTTTCGCACTTCGAATAACAAAGGTCGCTGTGAAGTAATTCCTAAACGATTTTCTTAGTTTTAATCATTTTTAGGGACAAATATTGGAGCGGAGTATATAGATGTCAATATGCGAGGAACTTTCGATTCAGTTTAAAACGTTGTTTATATAATGAAAAAAATATAAAGAAACATTGAATTTTTCGTGCAACGTAAGTGTTTTCGAACGGCTTATAAAATTCAGTCGGAAAGTTGTAAAAATAGATTCTTTTTGTTCATTTTTATTACTAATTTTATGTCTGCACTGTTTGACAAGATGTTTCAAGAAGTTTGACATTTTAAAAATAAGTATTTATTTAAGATCGATGTTTTTTTTGCTTTTTTATCTCTATTTTGTACGATTTTATGATTTGTTTATTGTATGTATTTTTGTTGTTGCAACTCGAATGACCGAATTCACTTTATGGGGATAGACAGTCGTGTGTAAGACACGTATAAATATAAATTGTTATCTTAATTTGTTAATAATGTTATTCTGAAGAAATTTGTAAAATTAGAATGCATTTTTGGTTGATTTTTCCCATGTTACATCAATATTAGCGGGTAAACGGAGACCAAAACTGCATTCTAATTTTACAAACTCCTTCAAATGCATTAACAAATTAATATAAATTATTATTTATATTATATTTATATTATATTATATTTATATTATATTATATTTATATTATATTATATTTATATTATATTATATTTATATTATATTATATTTATATTATATTATATTTATATTATATTATATATTATTATTTATATTATTATTTACTCGTGCCTTATTCATGACTGTCTATCCCCGTGACGTGAATTCGGTCACACGAGTTGCAACAAAAAACATACATACTGTAAACAAATCATAAAGTCGTGTAAAATAGAGATATAAAACATCATCGAACATAAGTAAAGAATGATTTTTAAAATGTCAATCCTCTTGAAACAAATTGTCAAACAACAGAGATATAAAATTAGTAATAAAAGTTAATAAAACAATCTATTTTTCTAACTTTCCGACTGAATTTTGTAAAGCGTTCGAATACTTATGTTACACGAAAATTGGATGTTCCTTAATATATTTTTAATTACGTAGACAACGTATTACACTAAATCGAAAGTTTCTTGCATTTTGACATTTATATATTCTACTTTAATATACCGCAAAGTTTTCATTAAAAATTTATTTAAACATATCCCGTAGAAAGTCAAACATTTTTCAAACACTGTTCGAATACTTTCGTCACCGACTGCAGTCGGTCAAATTAACTGAACTGCAATTAACGAAGCACTACAGTCGGCATGCAAATGCGACGATAAAATTCTCGACGTCTAATGAAAACATTAAGATAAAAGTGAAATACGCTATATATATCGCTTCTATCTTAACATTTTCCCATGCGCATATCGCTTCAATCTTAACATTTTCATTGCACGTGACGAATTTTATCATCGCACTCGCCTGCATCATTAACGGAAATATCGTACGCGTTAATTACAACGAAGGTTGGTACGTTCGGTCGTATACCGTTCGCCGCGGACGTATTATTTACATTGCCGCTGATAATTAACGAAAATGATGTTCATAAAATACGACCGTCAGCGTTGAAGTTTTATGTCGGATCACGCGTTACGTTGATTTTAATGGCGGTTCTAGAACGAGGCGTACATGTATGTGTGTACCGAACGCATGCTTTTCGCCAGGAGGGATGTATCGCTAACACCGCCGCTGCCCGTACATAAATAAGGGCGCGGGTGTTAATCACTATTGAAATTTCATGTAAAATCGTAGAAGACGCGCAGCGGGACGATTATCGTTCCCGCGAGAGGAACGGTCGATTATTTACGACACCGTTTAATACTTTCGCGGGAGAACAGCGGTGGCTCGGGATCGGGTAATCGAGCGTGCAAACACTCACCATTCAGTACATGAACTTTGATGGACGCCGTATTGGCATTGCTGGGTTTGCAGCTGTATTCCCCGGAGTCCGAGGGTTGTGCTGTCTGGATAAGGAGCCAGGAGGTGGTGATGTCGCCACCCTTTTCGGTTATCACCGAGACGCCGCCCCTGGGACTGTCGTAGCTCAAGACATTCTCGTTGTAATACCAAAAGATGAAGGCTGGCGGCTCCGAGCTGAAGTGTATAGCGCACGTCAGGTTTATCGTGCTACCTGCGCCAACGTACAGGTCTGGACCGCCCAGTATCGTCGCCGTCGGCACTGGAATTAAAAGGAAAACGAAATCGAGTTCTCTTTCGGCTCTCTCGATAAACATCGCTCTCTCGGTGTGTTCGCGGCGGCCGGCCTCTCGCGCCGCCAGGAAATACGGCAATGTCTCTCCAATTGACCCTCGGATTGTCCCCAGAAATGGACAGTTTGGGAAGAGGAGACACGATTCTTCGAGCCTCGCGGCTCGTTTTTATATCGATTGTCGACAACTGTAGAAACGAGATCCGAGCGCGAATTAGAGAGAAATTACTGTATTAATTTCGAATCGTGGCATGTGGCCTCCGAATTGCCTTCGAATTTTGTCACGTGGCCTCCGACTTATTTTTGTGGTTACGGATTGTCGACAACTGTAGAAACGAGAGATCCGAGTGCGAATTAGAGAGAAATTACTGTATTAATTTCGAATCGTGGCATGTGGCCTCCGAATTGCCTTTGAATCGTGTCACGTGGCTTCCGACTTATTTTTATGGTTACGAATTGTCGACAACTGTAGAAACGAGAGATCCGAGCGCGAGTTAGAGAGAAATTACTGTACTAATTTCGAATCGTGGCATGTGGCCTCCGAATTGCCTTCGAATCGTGTCACGTGGCCTCCGACTTATTTTTGTGGTTACGAATTGTCGACAACTGTAGAAACGAGAGATCCGAGCGCGAATTAGAGAGAAATTACTGTATTAATTTCGAATCGTGGCATGTGGCCTCCGAATTGCCTTTGAATCGTGTCACGTGGCTTCCGATTTATTTTTGTGGTTACGAATTGTCGACAACTGTAGAAACGAGAGATCCGAGCGCGAGTTAGAGAGAAATTACTGTACTAATTTCGAATCGTGACATGTGGCCTCCGAATTGCCTTCGAATCGTGTCACGTGGCCTCCGACTTATTTTTATGGTTACGAATTGTCGACAACTATAAAAACGATGCGCAAGGCTCGAATAATCGTATCTCTTCTTCCCAAATTGTCCATTTTTTTACGCAAGCAGAGCGACAATTGGAGAGAATTTACTGTACTCGTTCAAAGCTCTGTTCAAAGGCTTGTTCAAGACGTTAAATAATTTGTGTTCTGTTCTAAATTTGCTGATCTTTCGCTCTGAGCTATTTCGATAATTGTTGGTTTTATCGGCAACTAGGCCTGTTAATTTGTTGCGGTCGAAGTCCAGATGTACGGTAATTTCTCGAGCCTTGCAGCTCGTTTGTATAGATGTTGACAATTCGTAACTACAGAGTGTCCCAAAAATGTCTCGCAATCCGAAAGTGACAGGTTCCTCGGGTCATTCGAAGCAACTTCTTCCTTTACAAATATTTTCTCCGAGGCACCGTTAAGGAGTTATTAACGAAAAACAGTGACCAATGAGAGGCGAGCTCGGCTGGCGCGAGACGACCGAGCCAATGAGCGGAACTGGGCTTCGTGCGCTGGTTGGCCGGGCCGCCTCGCGTCAGCCGTACTGAATTCTTATTGGTCGCTGTTTTTCGTTAATAACTCGTTAACGATGCCTCGGAGAACATTTTTGTAAAGGAAGAAGTTGCTTCGAATGACCCGAGGAACCCGCCATTTCCGGATTACGAGACATTTTTGGGACATCCTGCATAAAAATGAACCGCAAGAATCGAATAATCGTGTCACCTCTTCCCAAATTGTCCGTTTTTGCTGCGTTTCTCGGCGAAGAACCGGAGGCTTCGGCTGTTCGTGAAACATGACGAGCCCGGAGCCTGTTATTCGCGGTTTCGATTCATCGCGATCGTTCTAACGAGGACGAACGCGATACCGCAATCTCGGCAATTAGGTTGTTTCTACTTTTGTGGAGTCGTTAATGGACCGAACGTTTCCCACGGCATGACGCGGCGCATTCCCGGATCGCCGGGGAATCGTTCCCCGCGAACAATTAAGAATAAGACGGGTTTACGGTGCATCTCGAACAAGTGTTATAACGGAGATAACGCTGAATCTCGCGCATTTATCATTATACGTCACGTAATAAAGTCGCCGGCGTTATTACGGCTCCGGGCTACTCGCGAAACTGCTAGTAAACCGACCCGTTTTTAACAAGCGCTTCGGACCGATTAGCGCTTTTTATCGGACTACGTTCATCGATTCCGGTAAATATTGCTGTAATCTGGTATTTTTTCATCGATTTTATTGTCATCATTTTATCTTTTAACGTTTAAAAGAAACTCGAGCCGTTTAGTCCAGCTTTAACACATTATCCACCAATGTCTCATTTTTGAGACAAAATTTTTCAAATTTTTCAAATTGTTTTCTTTTAAAAAATTGAACTTCTAAATAAAATACAGGCATTGAAATAGCGAGAACGTATCACGTGCTCCATGAAAGTATCAAGAATTCTATTCTGTTTGAAATCATTGTAAACTTCAGATTGAAATAATAATAATAATAACCTTAATTTAGTTTCTTTTTTTGTATCTTTGAATTGCGGCGGATAATGAGCTAAAGAAGTTATTGCGCTTTAACTCTTTGGGGCACAGGATTTTAGAAAATAAAATAGATCAATGTAGCACAGAAATTTTACTGCGTTTTAAATTAAACGAAATTGCTATATTTTTATTAACGAAGGAATCGCACGATATAAAAGCATTAAAAAAATAATAATAATTCAATTCAATTTGTTGTTTACTATTCGGTCAAATAGTCCCATCGTGCCACGTGGATTCACGAATGCAGCTATTGCAATATTTCGAGGTGAGCCTAAAAATACAGTAATGTCTCTAATTGACGCTCAGATTGTCTACAAAAGTGGACAATCTTGGAACAGAAGATACGATCGTTCGAGCCTTGTCGCTCGTTCTTTTACGGTTATCGATTCTCAACATCTATAAAAACGACTCGCAAGGTTCGAACAATCGTATCCCCTCTTCCCAAATTGTCCATTTCCGTACACAACCTGAGCGTCAGTAAGGGAGACATTACTGTATGTCCCACCATACATTACCGTGCATCGATAAGATAGCAAATTTTTAATCCCGCCGTGCCTCAAAGAGTTAAAACGTGCACGACTGCTTTGCCTTAATTTTACGAAATTGTTTCATGAAATTGTGTTATCGCGTCGGTCAAATATTTGAAGTAAAAAAAAAGAAGAAAAGCGCGCACAAATGAAACACGGCTAAAAATTCTTGGATCTGTTCTATCGGACAGCTGTGCAAAGTTTCATGAGAATTGTGGGCTCCCTTGTTAGCAGGGCGACGTTTGGACAAAGGCTGTTGACTTACCGACGACGTTCAAGCGAAACTGATGCGACTTGACGGGAATGGTCGATATCTGGCATTCGTAGAATCCCTGGTCTCTCTCCTGCGCCCACTTTATGTAGAGCGTCCATTCGGACCACTCGTTACTTTGGCCCTTGTTTTGCCCGTGCAGTGCCTGGAATCGCTGATCGCTCGTGTAGGTGTACGCCCCCGCAGTTAGGATGTGTATATCCCTTGCTCTGACCCAGGACACCTTCGCAAACGGAATTTCAAAGGAAGAATCAGTTCCGACGTTCCGCCGACAGGGCTGATCGCCTAAGCGAATTCGCCGATAACGAGACGTCGCGACCGCGGACGCGACATCAAACGCGGAATATTCTTTCGCCTTATTTTTCCGTCCCTTATTTTCTTCCGTCGTTCGACGGCCGACGGCTGCGATTAGTATTCTATATAGTATTCTTGCCACCGTTGCACCGACCCGGCACTTTAACGAGCACTTCGACGCATAAGAATAACGAATTCCGGCGACGAATGACCTCACCTCGTAAATATTCCCGAGCATAAAACATGCCTCGGACTTGCCGACGAGATTGAAACGGCGACGGCATTTTCAGTTAAGCGGCGCCCTTGCTCGAGATGTCTCCGAACGATTCAGCGAGCGCCTTCGCGACGTCGCGTAAACTCTTCGAAGCAGAAATTATCGAGCACCGAATTTCGCTACGCGATTCGATCGACGGATATGTCAAGCTATGACGGCTAATTTAAAAATGTTTCACACCTCATCCTACTCGTTTCTTATTCTGTCATTTTCTGGAGGACGGCAGAGAAATTTTGGAGTTCGTTTACAATTCGTAGTCGATCGATTGTTAGCACTGTAAGTATGTTTTTTTTTTCGAGGTACAACGACGATAAAAATACAGGTACAGTAATGCCTCTCTAATTGACGCTCAGATTGTCCACAAAAATGGACAATTTAGGAAGAGGAGATACGATTATTCGATCCTTGCGGTTCATTTTTATAGTCACGAATTGTCAACATCTATAGAAACGAGCTGCAAGGCTCGAATAATCGTATCTCCTCTTCCCACATTGTCCATTTTTGTGCACAATCTGAGCGTCAGTAAGGGAGACATTACTATAGTTCGCTTGCATAGTAATGTTTCTCTAATTAACACTCAGATTATCCACAAATATGGACAATTTAGGAAAAGAAGATACGATTGTTCGATCCTTGTGGTTCATTTTTATAGTTACGAATTATTAATAACTATAAAAACGAGCTGCGAGCCCTGAATAATCGTATCCGCTCTTCCCAAATTGTCCATTTTTGTGCAAAATCTGAGCGTCAGTAAGGGAGACATTACTGTAACCTTCTTTAACGTGGTAAAGTCAGTACAAAAAGGAGGGTTGCGTTCGGAAAACTTATTAAAAACGAACATTTTTTTAAATTCTATACAAGCTTAATATACTTATATTTAACTTTTATTAAAAATATAAATGTACGTATAACAGAAAACGAAAAAAAGGACAGAAAATATTATTTTCATTTAATGTAACCTTAATTTAATAAATTTTGTTCTCGTCACTACTCTGTGCAATCAAACGAGAACGTTTTTTCGATTAATTTCACCTTCACTTTCTGAACCTTCTTCTTCGTTCAGATTTTTTGCAACTTTCATCCTCTTTAAAAAATCTGTAATTTTGATTTGTTTGCTGGTTCTTGCAAGATTATTGTATAATTCATGGTACGAAAATAGACAATTTTACTACTCCCTTTTGAATTTTCGGCTTCTTTCAGCGGAAGGGTATATATTTATACAGGCTGTCCCAAAATTATAGTATTTCCAGGAAACGAGGGATTCCTGAGGTGATTTGAAGCAACTTTTTCCTTTTCAAAAATGTTCTCCGAAGCGTCGTTATCGAATTATCAACGAGAAACACTGACCAATGAGGGGCGAGCTCGCTTGGCGCTAGGCGGCTGAGCCAATAAGCGGAACTGGGCTTCGCGCGCTCCTTGGCTGCGCGCCAGCCGAGCTCGCCCCTCATTGGTCAGCGTTTTTCGTCAATAATCCGTTAACGATGCCTCGGAGACAATTTTCGTAAAGGAAAAAGTTGCTTCGGATGACTTCAGGAATAATTTCCCGGAAGCACCATAATTTTGGATCATCCTGTTAAACATAATTACAATTATTATCAATTATATTCATTATTCATTGTTCCTTCCTGTCATTATCTCAAGGTTATTCAGTGTTTTAATATGTTAAACAAAAATCATGTTATCCAGAAGTACAACGTCGTACAAAAGTTCTTGCAATTTATCCTATCGTGTCACAGCGAAACCGTGTTATAGAATGTCATGCTGTGTCGCTGCCTGTATAGCAAATTCCTAGTCTCCTTATCTAGCATCTTGTTGCACGGTTCATCGATCATGCGCGCGACACAAAAATTCCCGGCGTATGACAATTATCCAAACGCCGCGAGAGGAAGCGTCCAGGAAAGCCGTTCGCAGCGCATTCTTCAAATCCACTAGCTTTTTTATCCCAAGCGATGCGATCTTTAAGAAAGAAACCGTTGTCGAGGAGGAGGAAAGCATGAAGTATTCAGGAGACCCGAGATGTCGCGAGGCTGCGCCTGTCTCCGGATGGCCGCGAAGAGATTCGAAGTTGTTCAGGGTTGTTCAGGGTTGTTCAGGGCTCCGAAAAATTTACTCGCAAGAATGCTGGCGTCCCCCCGGTTAGCAAGCAAGCGCAAGCAAGCAAGCAACGGAGAATCTCTGAACGCTTCTTGGAGGGTTGACGATAGCGGGCATGGGCGTCTCCGCAGGAGTTAATATTTCAACGGTGTCTCGTCATTCTGTACCGCTAAATATTTCAGGGTACCGAGACACGGGGTCAGAAGTTCCGGCACGAGCACACTTCCGTCACCCGCAAACGCCTGCCGCGCTCGTCCGTATAATACATAATTTGTTTCGACGAAGGAGACATTTAAACTTCAGCCCCGGTGAACTTTGACGTCTTCTGGGACCACGGTAATTTCATCGGCCGTGGGCGAATGTGTGCACGGGCACACACACACGCGCTCGCCCCTCGCGCGCACCCTTCAGCAACGAGAAAGTAATCTAGTAAACTCGGCGGGTAAGTCTGCCAACGGCAAAGTAACTGCCGGCGCGGCGCTAGTTTACTCGTGCCCGCGAAGCGGAGAAACCGGATCGACGACAATTTGTCGGCTCTGTGTTTTGTTCCCCGGCTCGCTATGAACGGGGCCATTTAACCCCCGGCCTCGCCTCGCCCCCTCCCCCCCTTTCCGCCGCGTCCGGACTTCTTAAACTGTCCGAGATGAAATTCGGATCGTCGCACCGTCGCGTCGCGCCGCGTCGCGACGAGTAAAACTCGTTGAATCGTCCGTGTAGATTAATTAACCGAGTTGCCGAGTTCGAACGGGATGTCAGAAGTCGTTTCTGAGAAGCAATTAACGGGACAATGGGACAAAAATTGTGCCCGGGCTTTCGGATCCGGCGACGACGAATTCACCGGAACGTATTCCGACCGGACTGCGGGATCTTTAAGCAAAATGGGAATTGTCTCTGCGTCGATCGCGAGAAGAGAAGTTTAAGGCAGAATTACCGGGCACCGAAGACGCGAGACCGAATTTATTTAGACGCTGGGATATTTTTATTGCGACGCGAACATAATATAATATAATATAATATAATATAATATAATATAATATGATATAATATAATATGATATAATATAATATGATATAATATAATATGATATAATATAATATGATATAATATAATATAATATAATATAATATAATATAATATAATATAATATAATATAATATAATATAATATAATATAATATAATATAATATATAACATAATTTCAATAATTTTCAAATCGAAAGTGTAGAATCGGTTAAATAAAGCGGTTAAATCAGCGTTAAATAAAGATGTGTTTTTGCCTTTGGAATTTTTGTGAATTTGAAAATGATGACTACGTAAAATTGACAAGTGTAGAAAAATATTTTCAAGGTACCTTTTGGATTCTTATGACAGCGCAGATTTGTAGTGTGAATGAATTTTAATAATAAATGTTTTGAATATAAATAGACCCGCAAAAATAGATTGAATAAAAGTAGAAAAGAAAGAAAATATTTTGAATAGAAATAGGGCCACAAAAGTGTTCGTAAAAGGCGATAACTTTTTCAAACCTGAACTAAATGAGTAGAATTTTTTTTAGACGATCAAGGAACTACTCTATTAGACGATGGCTAAAAAGCATTTTATTAATTTTGCTATTATGTACTTGGAATGAAAAGAGAAAATTAGAAATCTTCGTTTTTTAACTTTTTTATGTCAGCCTATAACGAATTTAAAAAATTTATTATTATTAATTATATTAATTATTATTAATTTATTATTATTAATTATATTAATTATTATTATAAAATTTAACGAATTTAAAAAATGCCTTTCGTAGATCTCGGTAACTTATATGCATGCTGAAAATTTGATTAACCCAGATTCGTGCTGCAGGAGTTTAAGGTTTTTTTAAAAGTTGCAGATTTCTTATATTTTTTGGTTATATATATAAAATCGTGATAAAACTGCGATTTTTGCGATTTTTAATTTGTTGCAACTCGCAACAACGCGTGAACCGATTTCGATCAAATTTTCAACATGCACATAAGTTACCAAGATCTATGAAAGGCATTTTTCAAATTTTCTTTATAGGCTCACATGAAAAATTAATTTTTTGTAATTCCAAGTAACAGTAAAATTAAAAAAAGAAGCATTTCAGTCATCGTCTAGTAGACTAGTCCCTCTCTCATCGAAAAAAAATTCAAGTCATTTAGTTCAGTTTTAAAACAGTTATTGCGTTTTAAAAGGTGTACGTACACTTTTGTGGGAGACTGTACCTCCTATTCAGCCATGTGTAGAACGGTCTGAACGTAAAAGACAGAAAGGAGTAAATAACCATTGCCCCTTCGAGACTCTAACTTTTTCCCAAATCAAAATGCTATAAAATACAAAACCAAATATAAATAGTATTAATTTATATATTATAATTTAAATAATTCAAATAATATTTTATATTATATAAATATATTTTTATAATAATAATAAAATACCAAACCAATGCGCCCACTTAAAAACACAGATTCCACAAATTCTCAGGCGTTGGATTACAGCGTTCGGAGCGCAGAATTTCCAGGGAGCGGCTTTCGCGTCTAGAATCGCTGCTAAAACGTGTCTTCGACAAATTAGCAACATAGAAGAACGTTTCATTAAAATGGAAAGTCAAACCGGGCTTCCGCATAAAATTCTGGAGATCCGGAGACCCGTTGCCGAGTGTTCGCCGCTCTCGTTCCTGGCAATCCGAAACAGCGAGCACGTAACGAGGTATTCCTATATTCCCGTGCTAATCCATATTAAACCGCAAATCCCACGGACTCGCGGCCGAGTCCGCTGTTTACGCGACGACGAGATTCTGGCCAGGAGACACATCAATTTTCTGGGACACGATGGAGTGGGCGAGCACGGACGAGTTCCTCCGAAACGAAACCCGTATCGAGCAATATCCTTTCACCCGTGGCCCGGCCTCGTTTCCCCGAGGATAATAACGTTTCGGTGAACAGTTGCGAGCGATCGAGTGACTGATTGCAAGGATGATCGAGAGGCACGATCCGTCGCGTGCGATACACAGGACGTATATACAGGGTGTCCCGAAAATGTCTTGCAATCTGGAAATGGGAGGTTCCTGAGGCGATTCGAAGCAACTTTTTCCTTTGCGAAAATGTTCTCCGAGGCTTCGTTTACGAGTTATTAACGAAAAACACCGACCAATAAGAGGCGAGCTCGGCTGGCGCGCGGCGGCCTAGCCAACGAGTGCGCGGGGCCCAGTTCCGCTGATTGGCTCGGCCGCCTCGCGCCAAATGATCTCGCCTCTGATTGGTCACTGTTTTTCGTCGATAACTCGTAAACGAAGCCGCGGATCGCATTTTCGCAAAGGAAAAAGTTGCTTCAAATCATCTCAGGAATCGTCCTCTCCCAGATTGCGAGACATTTTCGGGACACCCTGTAGATCCCAGGCGGAAGGAGCCGGATTCCGGTAATCTGCTCCGCGAAGGAATTACTCGGCTGCCTATCGGCGCGAGAAATGAACTTTTCCACGGCAGAACTATTAACAGGGACAACGGGAGTGGCTAATTCGATGATTGGTTCAACCGGTCGCGTAATCGCGGAATCGCTCGAGACGCGCGAGTCGACGGGAACCGGTTCGGTGTTTAATCGGACATTGATAAAAAAAACCATCGATGGTTTTTATATCCGCGGACGCGGACGCGGCGCCACTCTAACAACCGAATCAAGGCGGAGCAGCTTTTTTAATTAGGCTCTCGGAGCGAGCGGCGGCCAGGCCGCTTAGAAATCGCGACAAAGAGTATCTCTTTTTAGTCGGTCGTGCCGCGAAGTCCAGAAGTTCTTCTCCCAGACCGAGGCTGAAGCTTTTTTCGTCAACTTTCAACGCGTTTGACCCTGTCCTGGAACCTTCTCTCATTACGACTTTGTCAAGGTTATTTCTTTTCTTTCTTTAAAGAATGCTGCCGTACGGAGGAAATCTTGGGTCACGTGCAGAGTGACGAGCAAACAGGCAAACAATGAGACTTTATTTGTTCGTCGGCTGAGACGTGCTGGCCGCAATCGGAGGTATAATCTCCAAAAAATACACAGCATCTTTGAACACTGCGACTTTCGGATGGTTTGAAATAAGCTGCTGCGGACTTTTTTATTTCGGAGATACTGAAATGGACGAGGATGTTGATGTGATTACGTAGAGGTGCATCGCTAGCTGTTAATACCCTTTGCACTCGAGACTATTTTAACTCCAAAACGAAGACATTTGTTTCAACCTACGGTATCTCCATTTGATACGATTGTTTGTTTTTTTATACACGTGAAATTTCTTTTTATACATCTAAAATTGAACGTGTATGCTTACAGAAAACATATCTATTACTTGACAATCATTAATATATCATAATAATAATAATAATAATAATAATAATAATATATATATATATATATATATATATATATATATATATATATATATATAAGGTATATATTAATAATAATTATCCAATACAGACAGATTTAATAATGTGAACATTCTTTTGGAAATAGCGTCGCCTCAGAGTCGCCACTCGAGTGCACAAAGGGTTAATAAGTAAATTAATGTTTCCGAGACTTTCGAACCTTTGAAATGCAGCGATCAAACAATTTGTGATGAATTGTCATAACATCCGAATTAAAGGTGATTGCGAAATGGAAACACCGTGTATCAATTATTGAATTTATTAATAGTAATTATGATCTGTTAATTATTGTAATTCAGACTGTTGGTTAAACAATTGTTCGGAACAACGGAGCGATCAACGGTTTTAATTGCATCGGTGGTGATAACAACGTGCTCATGCGTTTGAACGAAGTGTGTAGATTTAGATGTCAATTGTGTATCGGTTTGATTTAATATTTGAGCGATTAATTCCTCTCGAGCGTCTCTTTTTGTATCGCGTATCGAATCGAACGCTTCCTGATGCAACGATATCAACATTTAATCATCGATAACTGCGCGCACGAAAAGGCAATCGCAGATGCACAGTCCCGATTTCGTCCAAAAGTACAGTAATTTCTCCCAGAAATGTTCGGAGGTTGGAATTGAAACCGGAAAATCGGGGAATACTAAGTCGCGATTCTTAGGGCCTCGCGGCTCGTTTTTGGAGAAACTCGGATCAATCGGTAAAAAAGGCAGCTATAATAAAAACGATGACTTAACTTTTTTGTTTCTAACTTTTTGCCACGATTCGGAGGCAATTCGGAGGCCACATGCCACGATTCGAAGGCAATTCGGAAGCCACATGCCACGATTCGAAGGCAATTCTGAAGCCACATGCTACGATTCGAAGGCAATTCGGAAGCCACATGACACGATTCAAAGGCAATTCAGTAACGACTTAACACAATTCAAAGGCAATTAGGAGGCCCCATGACACGATTCAAAGGCAATTTGAAGGCCACATGTCATGATTCGAAGGGTCATGTACCTAGTAGAGTAATTTCTTCCTAATAGGATATCATTATTCGAGCCTTGAGGCTTTTATATTTACCGATTGTCAATAACTAATTTCATACCAACTTAAAAGAACGGAATAACATTCACATTTAACAGGTTCTTACTAGAAATCACTATTACGAGTTAGACTCGTTAAAGTATGACAAGCGGTTAAAGAATAGTACAAAGTTTTAAGGCCACGGAGATCATCGAAGTGCTTGCGAAAATGCGAAATCGATCAAAGATTGATTCAAATTGAGTTAGAAATCTGGTCACCTATCTAATACCTACCGCGTACCTTGTAGCTCCGCGGTTTTTCTTCTCCGACTCACACCCAAACAGACCATTTTGCATTGTCTTCCGGGAATTCGCGTCGCGTGCCGCATCGCACGCTTGACACAGGCGTAGTGCTACCACAGGGAAATCCACAGCAACCCGAAATTCGACGTTTCCAGGAGAAATTACTGTATTTACGAAAAGTGGTCATTCCCGTTTCTTGCACAAAGATCATCGACGACTAATAAAGTATTAGAATCTTCCAGAGGCAGGGCCAATTGCGTCGAACACTTGGCGCGAAGTGGACAAGATATCGATCGAAGTTCCGCGAGGAAACACTGATCACGGTTTGCACAGCAAAGGATTAACAATCGAAGTTAAACCGGGAATACGCGGTGTGTCCGTCAGCGACAGAACCGTCGAGATTTATGGATCCATCTCGGCGATCCACGGCAATTAATCCCTCGAGCGTGCATAAATCGGAAAAGGCAGACTGTCTCCGGCGACTACAAGCCGGTGGTACGTAGCGTTGGTATGGCTGGCACCACTTAACGTATTTACCCGGGGAAAGTTTACGTCTGGCGAGCCACTGCTGCAAGGGAACGGATGCAGTTTAACGCTCCCGAACTTAGCCATCGAGACGGTGAGGCACCGCCGTGCCGCGTCGGGCGGAAACTACGGGAAGACGTCCAAGATGATGAATGCCAAACGTTAAGCAAAACTGGTGCGGGCGAAACTGGAAATGGATTCGCATATTGTCTGCCGCGCGAACTCGCCAGCAACTTTGTACATAAAGTTTTTGGATGATCATCGGGCGCCCACCCTCCGCCGAGTTCTGTCATAAATTCTTATTACGCGCCCCGGCCATCGATTAGTCTCGGACCTCGTAATGCTTCTGGATTGGCTATTCTCAGGAATTTTTCACGTGTGTTCGCGTGAAAAAAGAAAATCGTTTGGCAGATCACTATTGTTGTAGTACGATAGCAATTTAACCTTTACGCGTCGAGCGCCGAAAATCAACTTAAAAATGCCCAGAAAATTTAAGTAATCGATCGTATAAAATTTTAAGAGTCGATCGTACTGGATAAAAATTAATTTTGAAAACTTGTCATAAATTAGTGTCGTCCACGTGTGACTGCTGCGTTGATAAACTGATATTTAGCCGGTCATTTTAACATCTTTTTTCCAAGTTTTCTAATTTGATAGAATCTATTTTTCTGTTTAATTTATAGAGAAGGGATTGTAACTCGATTATACCAAATCGTTTAATTATCGAATCTCATTTACGTGAATCGTTTTCCATATGGATTGCCTTAAGCCGAATTTGGACATTGCACTAAGAATAAATCCTCTTCGAATGCAGATTAAATTCGTCGAAATTAGAGCTCGGCTCGATTTCGTTCGCTGTTCGCTTTGGAATAAATGCAGATGAAAACAATCTTTACACTCTTCGCTTATTATGTGGGATACACAATCAAATTGGCAAAGTATACATTCTGACGATACAAAAATTATGACATCCATTCTCAGACAATTCTTTTACGTGGATTGCGAGAAATTTTAACACTAAACCTAGCAAGCAGTAATACTAACTGGCATGTACCGCTTCACAAAAGTGAGAAGACAGAATTTATTTGGAATTTGTAAAGTTTTTACTACAAAACTTGCTCCAATAATATAATTGAATAATAATAGAATAATAATATATATATAATAATAATAGTATTGAATAATATTATTATCAATACTATATATTCAATATTATATATAGTATCAATACATCAATATATATATATATATATATATCAATACTATACTATACAATATAGTATCAATACTTATCAATACTATACATTATCAATTACATTAATTGAATAATAATAGTATATATAATAATATATATAACCAATAATATGATTCAAACGTTTTCCACGAAAGAGTCTCGGAACTTTGCAGAATTGCAAAATAAGGTCACTTCGACCGCGGTCGGTTTAGTGTTAAACACCGATCTCCGCGCACGCGAAAAAATCTCTGGCATTCCCGTAACTGGGTCGCAATCGAATCTGATTTGTAATTGCATCGATAAGGTAAAGATCTGCCGTCCGGTCAACACGATTCAACAGGGAAGCCCACGTAGGAGCTATTTTCCAGAGAGATTTCCGCCGGATTCAGCGTGTGCCGCTTCAGCATATTCCGTGCAGCACGTGACACGTCGCGATTCGGCTGAGTCAAGATATCAGGATTACTGGCGGAAACTCGAAACCAGGTATAGGTCCGAGAGAAAGCTCGATTTCATTGATACAGCGTAAATATTGGCTCTGGCTGTCGGACGAACGATCTGGGCATGGACCCACGGCGCGCATTGTGACGCGGACGCGAGAGCATCGCGGTGTTTCTCGAAGGCGAGACACCGTGCACAGGGAAATCCTCGATCCCGTAATATCCCCGTTGCGAGCAGTTCCCGGAGCCTTATCGCTCGCGGAATGGAATCGGCAAACCGTGTCGCACCGGTCGGCTGTCCCAGATCCGACGGATCTCGTTTGTCGCGGAACAAAACGGCGAACGGGGCGCATCAATAATTCGAGAACCGCGGAGTGGCGCAATGAAACGCCAAAAACCCGTCGGCCAAGTGTGTTCGAAGTGTCGGCGAATCACGTATCGAGGAAATCCGTGTGACCCGGCAATTCGGACCGCGGGCAAATGGGATTCCACGGGCGACGCGCAACGGGACGACGAATGAAATTAAAGGCGCGTCTGTTCCCGACTGTATAATGAATTTACTTAATACGGTTTACACACCCAGAAATGCCGAAATTGAACAGCCCCGTTTCCCTCGTTTCACCCCCGTTCCGCTCTAAGCCCGATCCACTGTACTCCGCCGTGATCTCCGGCTTCCTCCTTTTTCCGGCTAATCCTGTTTGCCTACGAGCTTCCCGCGAGAAAGCTCGCCGAATGTACTGGGTGTGCTCGCAAGTGTTGCTCGCAAGTTTATAAACCCGGTGCTTAGCTGAATATTCTTCGGATCTCGAGGCCGTTAACTCGACGTCGAACTATTATCCCTACTCATTATTTTCGCGAAGATCTCTCTCTCTCTCTCTCTCTCTTTCTCTTTCTCTCTCTTTCTCTCTCTTTCTCTCTTTTATTAGCGAGATGCACAATTTCGGTCTTTCGTACAACGCAAATCTGTCTATTCTACGCTAATCATATTTCTAACGCAATTTGAATCAATCTTTCATTGATTTGTCGATGGATTGTCTCGCCAAGATGGATCCATAAATCTCGACGGTTCTGTCACTGACGGACACACCGCGCGTACCCGGTTTAACTTCGATTGTTAATCCTTTGCTGTGCAAACCGTGATCAGTGTTTCCTCGCGGAACTTCGATCGATATCTTGTCCACTTCGCGCCAAGTGTTCGACGCAATTGGCCCTGCATCTGGAAGATTCTAATACTTTATTAGTCGTCGATGATCTTTGTGCAAGAAACGGGAATGTCCACTTTTCGTAAATACAGTAATTTCTCCTGGAAACGTCGAATTTCGGGTTGCTGTGAATTTCCCTGTGGTAGCCCTACGCCTGTGTCAAGCGTGCGATGCGGCACGCGACGCGAATTCCCGGAAGACAATGCAAAATGGTCTGTTTGGGTGTGAGTCGGAGAAGAAAAACCGCGGAGCTACAAGGTACGCGGTAGGTATTAGATAGGTGAGTCAGATTTCTAACGCAACTTGAATCAATCTTTGATCGATTTCGCATTTTTGCAAACACTTCGATGATCTTCGTGGCCTTAAAACTTTGTACTATTCTTTAACCGCTTGTCATACTTTAACGAGTCTAACTCGTAATAGTGATTTCTAGTAAGAACCTGTTAAGTGTGAATGTTATTCCGTTCTTTTAAGTTGGAATGAAATTAGTTATTGACAATCGGTAAATATAAAAGCCGCAAGGCTCGAATAATGATATCCTATTAGGAAGAAATTACTCTACTAGGTACATGACCCTTCGAATCATGACATGTGGCCTTCAAATTGCCTTTGAATCGTGTCACGTGGCCTCCTAATTGCCTTTGAATTGTGTTAAGTCGCTACTGAATTGCCTTCGAATCGTGGCATGGAGTCTCCGAATTGCCTTCGAATCGTGTCATGTGGCCTCCGAATTGCCTTCGAATCGTGTCATGTGGCTTCCGAATTGCCTTCGAATCATGGCATGTGGCTTCCGAATTGCCACCGAATCGTGGCAGAAAGTTAGAAACAAAAAAGTTAAGTCATCGTTTTTATTATAGCTGCCTTTTTTACCGATTGATCCGAGTTTCTCCAAAAACGAGCCGCGAGGCCCTAAGAATCGCGACTTAGTATTCCCCGATTTGCCGGTTTCAATTCCAACCTCCGAACATTTCTGGGAGAAATTACTGTACTTTTGGACGAAATCGGGACTGTGCATCTGCGATTGCCTTTTCGTGCGCGCAGTTATCGATGATTAAATGTTGATATTGTTGCATCAGGAAGCGTTCGATTCGATACGCGATACAAAAAGAGACGCTCGAGAGGAATTAATCGCTCAAATATTAAATCAAACCGATACACAATTGACATCTAAATCTACACACTTCGTTCAAACGCATGAGCACGTTGTTATCACCACCTTGTTATCATGGGGCCTCCTAATTGCCTTTGAATTGTGTTAAATCTCTACTGAATTGCCTTCGAATCGTGTCATGTGGCCTCCGAATTGCCTTCGAATCGTGTCACGTGGCCTCCTAATTGCCTTTGAATTGTGTTAAGTCGCTACTGAATTGCCTTCAAATCGTGTTATGTGGCCTCCGAATTGCCTTCGAATCGTGGCATGTGGCTTCCAAATTGCCTTCGAATCGTGGCAAAAATTAGAAATAAAAAAGTTAAGCCATCGTTTTTATTCTATCATTACTACGTATTCGTATTAATGTACATCGGCATGCTAGCCGCTGTCTATTACATTGCAGTTATATCAATAAATAAATAAGTATGTAATGCACAGATCTCTCTTCCTACTTTTGTCACTGCGAATTTCCTTTCGCAGAGCATATCAAGGATACGAAGCTTTCGTAGAATCGTCAGCTTCGTTAAACCTGGAATGGAACACCGTGTCGAATTTAGATCCTGTTACGTATTTTATAGCGTCGTTCAGTTTTAACGCCAGCAATCAATCTGATTTATTTGAATGTTGAACGACGCCTTCGTAAGCCGTTTGCGAAATGGGAACTTTGCGAGACAAGAAGTTAATTCATTACTGCTGGATTGAACGATTCTAATAAGTACGTATATACGTACGAATAAAGAATCGATGCGTTCGTTAAGTCAATTTTCAGGTTCTGATACGATGCAGACCTATTGAAACGAAGAATTATTATTTCATCGTGCCCTAAATCGTGTTTTATTCCAGGACGAACACGTTAAATTTTTGTTCCGTTGGAAATATCGGGTCGACGTCCGAATTTTCGAGCAACCCGGTGCATCGATGAAAATGCAGCACGATCGAAAAACTACGGTGTGTAATCGAGGTCGACGTAATTTCGGGATTTCCCGTAATTCTAGCCGTTATCGCGAGAAATTCCGACCTTTGGTCGATTACCGGCAAACGACAATGTCTTCCCCATTCTAGCCTGTAATTACCAACTTCGGGAAGAAGTTCTTCCATCCGGAGAAGTCCCTAGAAGGAAGTACCCGGGGCTCCTCGAACGGAAATTTGTCTGCGAATCGACTCGGATTCGCGTGTTTGGATGCTGTAAGGTGAAGATTTGCTGAAACTTTATTCTACCAGGATCGAATCGACGACGCGGAGAAACGAGCTAATTATCCGACATGGCTACGCCCCGAGAAACTGTGGACTACTTTTTCTAATGAATCTAGAGCGAAGCTTCCCAACGGGCGCGCCACCACATCTGGAGAACGTTGAAATTTCAATTTCCAGTTACCTTCTGTATATTATTCTTTATAAGATTCGAGAATTACAAATTTTAATCATAGCAGTTCGCTAAGAATGAAATTGTGCATGCAACAATGCGTATCTCTGTTAGTGGGCATTGCAAAATTTAGGCAATTTTTAGTGTTACTTGGAGATACATTTTCAAAATGTTGTTCCAATATTTTCTGAAAATTACTGAAGTTGAGTAAACTGTATTTGCACTGTATAATACAATCTAATAATTGCAGTATCATTGCTATTGTTCCAATATTTTCTGAAGATTACTGAAGTTGAGTAAACTGTATTTATACTTTATAATACAATCTAACAATTACAGTATCGTTACTATTGTTCCAATATTTTCTGAAAATTATTGAAGTTGAGAAAACTGTATTTGCATTCTATAATACAATTTAATAATTACAGTATCATTACTATTGTTCCAATATTTTCTGAAGATTACTGAAGTTGAGTAAACTGTATTTATACTTTATAATACAATCTAACAATTACAGTATCGTTACTATTGTTCCAATATTTTCTGAAAATTACTGAAGTTGAGTAAACTGTATTTGCACTGTATAATACAATCTAATAATTGCAGTATCATTGCTATTGTTCCAATATTTTCTGAAGATTACTGAAGTTGAGTAAACTGTATTTATACTTTATAATACAATCTAACAATTACAGTATCGTTACTATTGTTCCAATATTTTCTGAAAATTATTGAAGTTGAGAAAACTGTATTTGCATTCTATAATAGAATTTAATAATTACAGTATCATTACTATTGTTCCAATATTTTCTGAAAATTACTGAAGTTGAGAAAACTGTATTTGTACTCTATAATACAATCTAACAATTACAGTATCATTACTATTGTTCCAATATTTTCTGAAAATTACTAAAGTTGAGTAAGCTATATTTATGCTCTATAATACAATCCAATAATTACAGAGCGCCACAACTTCTGTAAAAAATAATTTCTTATTTTTTAATCTTAATTTCCTAATTTATGCACTCTACTATTTATTATCTTGACAAAAAGACGGACAACTTTAAAACTCTTTGTACAAAGTCCAAATTATCAAACAACATTGTTCTTTAAATAAACAGTCATTGAACAAGTGTACTTAACATTAAAAGACATAAATGCGTCCACGATTAAATGGTTTTCATAAAGTAATCCGTAAAAACAAGAATCTCGATAAAAATCTGGAGTCCAGCCACCGTTTTCGGGGCCACATATATACTAACAAATCGACCACATATCGCTAACGACGGAATAAAACAATTTCCTAGCGAAACGTCCGCAGAGAAGACACGGAATGTTGTTGCACGCGGGGTTAAAAAAAGAAATCGAGATCGAATGCAGTCAGGATGCACGAGAGCGATGCAATAATCCGAAACCGTGGTCACGAAGTCATAATTCGAGTACCGCGTGTACACCGCCATACCCGATTACTTTCGATCGACCAATAGCTGTAACGTCGGAACCGCGAGCTACCATAAAATTGAGTTTCCAGTTGCCTTGAAGGTCGATTAACGTCCAATCGAGACCAGGCAACTCGATTATTTCCTGCAAATCGCTTTTCCTAAGGTCTTTACGAAGCCCGGATTTCCTCCCGAGCCAGACCAAGAGTACGCCGTTCCCTCGCGTAATTACCTTACCGCCGCATCGTGGTCGAATTGCCAAAAAAATTTCCACGAAATTCGTATCTTTGTGCGTCTCGCTTCACTCGTTGCAAGCGGGCCGGTCTTAGGTTTCAATAATCGCCGATAAACGGCTGGAATATACAGTAATGTCTCTCTAATTGACGCTCAGATTCTCCACAGAAGTGGACAATTTTGGAAGAGGAGATGCGATTATTCGAGCTTTGCGGTACGTTTTTATAGCCACGAATTGTCAACGATTACAAAAACGAGCTTCAAGGCTCGAATAATCGTGTCCCCTCTTCCCGAATTGTCCAGTTTTGTGCACGATCTGAGCGTCAGTAAGGGAGACATTACTGTACTTCGATGCTCGCAAGACGGATGCTTTTGAAGATTTTATGTCATCGGTAGACTAAATTCTATTTTTAAGGTTCTTCTAAGCTTGATCGTTTTATTAAATCCAGTACAAACAGCTAATGAGTCGAACTGATTACCGGAACATCAAAAATTAGGTATAGAAATACAAATTAGAAATACAAACGATTAAGACAAATAGCTAATGATTGGATCTGAAAATGGGAAAAGTATCAAAGAAGAAGTCAAAGGAAAGAGAACAAAAAATATCAAACGATATAGAAAAAAGGAAAAATGTAAAGTTAATTACCCTAAGAAAAACATGGCGTTAGCCTTGCAAGAAATTCGTGGAGGAACTCTGTTGCACAAATATCTCGGAAATATAACATTCCAGAATAACGCAGTAATCGGAGTAATCCACAGTATTTGGCACACAGTAATCCGAGTAATCCGCAGTATTTGGCACGCAGTAATCGGAACCGTCCGCAGTATTTGACACGCAGTAATCGGAACGTCCGCAGTATTCGGCTCGCAGTAATAGATACATAACCGCAGTAATATAGGCACACGTGTGAAAGGCTTCGCGTTAATGAAATTCGTGCTTTCAGAGATCCGATATTTCGAGAAAAATAAATATTCAAGTTAAAGGATAATAGGTATAGCTCAAGTCGTCAACTTTCAAAATTCTGTCAAAATTCTGTCAAAATTCGTCAATATTCTGTCAAAATTCGCCTTCATTGAGAAACCGCAGTAATACCTACACTTACCCTATAAGTTTCTGTGTTCACGTGTCCTGAGACAACGCCGTAATGTTCTTCACAATGTTCAATAATATAATGCAAAATCAAAATTTTCCTTGGCAATTTTCAGAAACAGGAGCTACACAAAAATATACATTCGCTTTGAATCATTTTAATAAGTCGAAGTAACAATATTCCCGAGGTCCTCGCAGTTTTGAACTTCACTTATACATTTTTATCATAAACGCATAAATAGGAACAGTTGTCAATTTATCGGCGTAAAAGGTCTTATTTCCTCTGTCAAAGCGCGCCGTCATTGAGGAACCGCAGTAATACCTACACTTCTAATAATAGTATTAATTTGATTCCATCTACAGTAAATTCTCCCTAATTGACGTGCAAATTCTCCACAAAAATGGACAATTTGGGAAAAGGAGATACGATTATTCGAGCCTTGCAGCTCGATTTTTATAGATGTTGACAATTCGTTCCTATAAAAACGAACCGCAAGGCTCGAATAATCGTATCTCCTCTTCCCAAATTGTCCACTTTTGTGGCAATCTGGGCGCCAATTAGAGAGACATTACTGCTCACCTCAGTTTTGTCCACGATTTTGGAAACCGATCGACTACTATGTGCCGGAAATTCGACAAAATCCCGAAAATTAACAGAACTATCACTTTATCGGTTAAATTAACCGTCGCGCGAGACTTTTTGCAGAAGCACAACGTCGTGACTCAGCCCGAAAAGTTCGCGGACAGATTCGAGGAGAAACGTTCGACAGAAGATGAAGGTTCGGTGGCGGAGAGGAACGATGGGAAAATTCTTTCCACGATGAACAGAGAGAAATAATCTTACAGTCTTGTCGCCCAGATTCCGCACTCTACACGTGAGATAGGCTGCCTTCCCGATCAGCGCAGTCACGTTCGTGCTCTGCGTGTGGTCGAACGTCGGCTCTGCCTTCGACTTCAGCCCGGATGGGTCGACCAGCAGCTGATTCCGTGGTTGACTCTGGCTCTGGTGTGGAACCATGTTGTCCATCGCCCGATCCCCTAAGCTGAGGGTATCTGTAACACACAGAGAGAGAGAGGAAAATTCCCCGTCACACTTTCTCTTCGTTTCTTTTCCACGTGCACGTCGAATCGAGCGTCTACAGGGTGTCCCAAAAATGTCTCGCAATCCGAAAGCAGGGGATTCCTGAGGTGATTTGAAGCAACTTTTTTCTCAGCGAAAATGCAATCCGCGGCTTCGTTTACGAGTTATTAACGAAAAACGGTGACCAATCAGAGGGAGAGATCATTTGGCGCGAGACGGCCGAGCCAACGAGCGCAACTGGGCTCCGTGCACTCGTTGGCTGGGCCGCCGCGCGCCAGCCGAGCTCGCCTCTTATTGGTCAGTGTTTTTTCGTTAATAACTCGTAAACGAAGCCTCGGAGAAAATTGTCGCAAAGGAAAAAGTTGCTTCAAATGACCTCAGGAACCTCCCGTTTCCAGGAATCTTCCAGATTGCGAGAGATTTTCGGGACACCTTGTATATCGATTCCCGAAGTCGCCGCGGGAGAGAAACCGAGACGCCGCTGGTGCACGACGCCCGTTCGTTCTCATAAGCAAGCGAATCCGACTTTGACTCTGTTCCATCTAGCGTAGAAATGCCGAGGCCACCGGGAATTCGGAACAGTGGTTCCTTTGGTAACGACCCTGGGCGCATTGGATCCTCATTCCCGTTTCTGTTTGTCTAGCCATCTGGCTAAGGAGCTGGTTTTCGAGCCCCGAAGTCGAAACGTTTTGACCTCTTTCCGCGGCATTCAAGAAAGTTTTTTAATCTCCGGCCCACATGTCAAAAAGTTGTCCTATCTGTGGGCGAAAGGAAAGGATCTCGATTGTTCCCGCGGAAAACGCCCTTATGATACCGCAGTTACAAGGAGTTACGCCGGCGTTCTCTCTCCGGTTTCCATCAAACTTTCCTAGCAAATTTTTAATAACCGGTGGCCCGCAGCTTTTCACGCGAAATCCGACGTTTTTCCGCGTCCGTCGCAACACAAACCGACAGCGAAATTCTGTTGATCCTCTTACGGTTGTAAACGCGTCCTACTCGCGTTCATCGTAAATGCACGCGATCGGTAATGCAATCCGTAAATGCACTAAACCTGCACTAGCTGATCGTAATGACCGGTTTCGCGCTTCTTGTTGACACTAGATTCACGGAGCACGAAAAACAGCTGTCTTGTATTAGTTTATAAAGGTGACAATGAGACATTTGTTCTGATTTTGAAGAAGTGTTATTGCAACATTTGCTGTAAGTAACGTGTAAGTTGAATAAATAACTCATAAATGTATCTTTACGATTTGAACAATCGTAAATTGAAAAATTAGTGTCATTTTGACGGGTTCTGTAAATCTAGTATTGATAAAATTTTCTCGTATGTATGTTGTGTACAAAAATGTTTCGAATGGAAGTTCTTTAGTAGACAGAGAAGCATGCACAACAATTAATTTTTTGCTATTTTCCTTTCTTATCAAAACATAAGAGTTACCTTGCGTCTCTTTTAAATATAGATTCTATTAAATATCGAGTAAACGATTTTGATTATTAAGGTGCAAGATTTCACAAATGAATATTTGTCTAGATATTTAGCCGATTTTTAATGCAAGATACGTTGAAAATGTTGTCCATTGCAATCGGTGCAAGCAACTAAATGCAGTAAATTCGTCCTAATTTTCCTGCAGCTTGCAAACGACAATGGACAATTTAGGAAGAGGAGATACGATTATTCGAGTCTCGCACCTCGTTTTTATAATTGTTGATAATCGGCAACTGTAAAAATGAGTCTTTTCCCAAATTGCCAATTTGTCTTTACAAAAATTACAAGGGAGAATTTACTGTACAGTTTTATCACCGTTATACAGCAACACGCGTTAATTACCTTAAGGGCTAAGTGGATTTAGTGTTCAAGAAACTTCGTTAGTTTATTCATTTGTGTCTATATCTAAAATATCGCGATAATTTATAGTTACGTAAACGATTGAAAGCAGAAAATATGCAGCTAAAAGGAATCGAACGACTTATTAAAATATACCGAATCAGACATTACGTTTGTGAATGAAGTGAATCAAAGTGCTCCCAATTAAGATACCCAATGTCCACTGATAGTAAAGCAAAGATTGTAATACTATCGTTAAGAGTAAAGTTCGCTGAATATTACGGAACAGATTGAGTAGCTAAATTTTATAATATGCATAGAGGAAAGTTTGCTTTTTGTTATTTAATTCCGAAGAAAAATTCTTTAGAGACTTGTCCATTTTTGTGCGCAATCTGAGCGCGAATTAGGGAGAAATGACTACATATCTAAAATATCGCGATAATTTATAGTTATGTAAACGATTGAAAGTAGAAAATATGCAGCTAAAAGGAATCGAACGACTTATTAAAATATACCGAATCAGACATTACGTTTGCGAATGAAGTGAATCAAAGTGCTCCCAATTAAGATACCCAATGTCCACTGATAGTAAAGCAAAGATTGTAATACTATCGTTAAGAGTAAAGTTCGCTGAATATTACGGAACAGATTGAGCAGCTAAATTTCAGAATATGCATAGAGGAAAGTTTACTTTTTGTTATTTGATCCCGAAGAAAAATTCTTTACAGAGTTCCATTCCATTGAAATGTTTCAAATCGCGGCGGTTCCATTCGAACCGAATTCACAATATTGTTTTAGCACAGTGAATGTACCCGATCGCGATTCTGTGTCGCAAGACTATCTATTGATCTCTATATACCTATCTGGTCACCAATCTTTCTCTCTCGATTTCTCTCTCTCTATCTCTTTCCCTCTCTCTCTCTCTTTCCCTTGTTTCCTCCCTCCCGATTCTCTCGGCTTATCGCACCCTGTATCTATCTTGCTCCATTTGTTCTCCCTTCGCTATCTCCTACACTCTCGTTCCTCCCCACTTTTTTTGTTCGCGCGTTGGCTTCTTTTTTCCATAGCGCACGAAATCGCTATAGCGCGACTAGGTTCTTTTCTCCCCCTTTTCTCTCTCTCTCTCCCTCTCTCTCTCTCTCTTTTTCTAGAGACATTGAAACGACCGTGTTAATAGCGATCGTTGCAGAAATGGAACGCATCAGAGTATAATTTCTCGTGCGTGGAAACCTCCATTTTCCTCGGTCGGCGTGCAACGATGCGTTCCGCGAACGCGGGCGCGGTTAAACTCCCGTCGAACGATGCTTTTAAATATTCGCCGACGACTGGAGAGAGAGAGAGAGAGAGAGAGAGAGAGAGAGAACTGCAGCCAAGTATTTGCATCTCGAATGAAACTTTTCCTTTTCTTAATGCGCCGCACGCTCCCCTTGGTTGGGCAAGTTCGATTGATTATCGATTTTAGAGTAAACGGAAACAACGATGGAAATTTATTCCAATGTATATATTCGTTTCCTGATGATGCGAAGAAGGAAACACGAAGTAAATACTAACAACTTCGCCGTGATTAATAGGCTGCGATTCAAATTCTCATTTGCGTACGTTATTTTATGAAAATTGGAAATTAGTAGAAAAATTTCTCTCGTCAAATAGGAGATTGTTCATTTAAAAGAAAATAAAAGTGCTGTTAGAACTTGTTGTCTCTCTATAGTACAATTTTTGTAGATATAGGTATAGCAAAAAGTTTATCTAACATGAAATTAGAATATCTCAATTTTTGTTTATAAATGAACGACGAATTAACAAAATTGAAGTGTTTGAATGTTTTCTGACGTGTGAAGTAAAACTTGAAAATCATGATAAAAGAACAGAAAAGAGATATTTTTGCAATATTCTGGCTAAGGATAAAATTAAACTAAAAATCGTAATAAATAATTATGTAATTTCAAAGTTACACCGAGTTACAGAGGGTTAATTAATACGTTTCTTTTGCATTTCGAACACCTCCACATAGCGTAAAAGTATAAAGATGCGTAGTATGGTGATTATACAGGGTGTCACATAATTATGTTAACAAACGGAAAGAAGTGATTCTTCGGATTATGTGGAGTAACGTTTTCCTTAGCGAAAATGCGATCCGCGGCTTCGTTTACGAGTTATTGACGAAAAACGCTGACCAATGAGAGGCAAGCTCGAGTAAGCGCGCGGAGCCCAGTTCCGCTGATTGCCGCGGCCGCTTCGCGCCAACTGATCTCGCCTCTCATTGGTCACTGTTTTTCGTCAATAACTCGTAGACGAAGCCTCGTAGAACATTTTCGCTAAGGAAAAAGTTACTTCAAATGACCTCAGGTATCATCCCCTTCCGGCTGTTAACATAATTATGGAATAACCTGTATGGTGATCACCAAATTGATTCAATTAGAATAGTGGAAACGGTTACTATAAGGTGACCAATTGTAGCGACTATGATTTATTTTCGAACATAATTAATTTTACATTTATCCACTGATACACATTAAATTTTCTTTGCCTCAAAATAAACAAAATAAAAGAAGAAAATATTTCAAAAAGAATATACAATTAATTACACCCACAAAGAAACCAAACTAACCGGTTCCACAATTTCACTGCGATCGAAAATCACTTTTCACATTCGCGAAGATATTCCATTGTGAAAGATGACGGAACATCGCATAGGAGACTAACACCCCGCGCATTATACTTTTCCACACGATGATGAATAGACCGCGGATTTCGTGAATCCTCGCCAAAGAGGACTAGCCGAAATACGATGCATCGAAAACGCCTGCATTCGAGGACTGTACCTTGAAGCGAAGCGATCATCAAGACCGAACAAGTATAAGCGAAAACGATATCGAACAAGGGTCGAAACTGTCCGAGTATCGATTAACCAGCGACACAACAATATCAACGGTGCACGTCCGCCGATATAATTTGGCCGGACCGGGGATATAGCGCGGTGGCCGAATTTCGAGTTCGAATTTCGCCAGTAAATTTCGCGACTCTTCCTGCGCCGCGCGGCCGCGGCCTGTTCATGAAAACGTTTCGCGCGTTGCGAAACGGCCGCAGAGGTCCGTCCGGTGAATTGTAACCTTTACATTATCGCAGCAGGCGAATATTAATGTTCCTTTATTTCGCTATTTGCATGGTAATCGTAATTGCCGGCCGTTCCGTAGGTACATCGAGCCCCGCGGTCGCGGGTTTCGGGCTCGGCCAATGGAGATCGGCTAAAAATTCGCAAGCGATACGCGCGGCATTTAATCATCGGTCGCGTCGCGTCGGGGCGGGGCGGGGCGCGGCGATTCCGCTCGCCGGAAAGGTAACCGGCGTGCTCCTTTTAATAAACGGCGAACGAATTTACCGTGTTACCACCCTGAACGGCCAATTACTCCCGATGGGCTCGCATAAAAAAGCGCGCTCCTTTGATGCCTCCCTAGGCAGACACTGTCGCGTCGTTGATCTCCGCGCCGAACTGCCGTCCCGCCCGAGCGGGACGAAGAATTCTTGAAAGAACGGGTGAAGGTAAAGAGCGCCCTTAAGCGCATCTAGTTAAATATGTTGTTGGAGGACGCTGCCGGGCCCCGGCAAGAATGGAGGCCCACCCTCCCTCCCTCCTCCCTACGCCCCGGTTCTCAATAGGAAAGCGCATACAAAGTGCCTATAGCTCACTCCCCGCAGGAGAACCATAATAGCCGCGGGATGTGGCCATAGCCGGAAGGAGATTGGATGGAATTAGATTAGATCAGAGCTCATTACACTTCGGCTTAAGAGTGAATTAGGTAGAGAATGGGACGGCCGAGAGATCCGAGAGCAGCATGGAAGAGAGAAAGAGAGAGAGAAAGAGAGAGGGAGAGATCCACGACGCCCAAGGGGTCCCTCCGCGTATCTTCCTCCGCTGTTTTTCTCGTAATCCATCACACGCCGGCCTGAAAAGAAACTCCGATACACTCGTGTGTCCCTAGGAAAACGCGTATGCAGCCGCGAGCCCGTTATAAATATACATGACCCGTGGCCCTACCCTCTCGGCTCGATGTTCCAACTGCTATGGTAATTTCCTGGCGTGCGTCGCGCGCGCGTTCGAGCCACTTTTTCAATCGCGCCTACCGCGCCGGCGAAACCGCCGACTCGCTCGTTGTTGACCCGACGTGTAAGAGAAATGGCTAAATAAGGCGAAACAACGCGCGCCGGGTTAAATTCGTTTTTGCGATCGGGCAGCGTGATCGGCCGCGCTGTCGTTAATTAATAAATTAATGAATTAATAAAATTCGTTACGCTTGCACGCCGATCTCTGGATCTTGACGGCTCGAAGCGAGTTCTTTCTTCTTTTTTACGTTTTCTCGTTTCAGGAACGTATCCAGGTGCCCCGATGGAATTCGCGAAGCTGTTGAAGCTGTGAAAGGATCGAGGACTCCGGGCTGAGACAGCGAAAAGGTGAAAATTTGGCTGGTCGACCCGTTAGCACTTTCGAAATTATTGCTGGGATTTATCGTCCGAGGTTGACACGTTTTGAAGATACGAAAATTCTTAGTTTCACGAAAATCTCGAATACTTTTTCTTTTTTTCGCTTTTTTTCTTTCTTTTGGTGAGCTGTGAAACCTCTTACGGGGTTATTAGCAATGTATTTTGTAATGTATTATTATATATTATTACATTATATTATATATTATTATAATTATATATTACTAATATATTGTTATGAAATTACTGTTACATATACGATAGATTATACAATATTATTACATGTCACTTTGGATACGTGAAACTTGTCAAGTGCTGTATTTAACGCTCAACGACGTATGTCGTGCTTTTTAAGGAATTTAAAGGTTATTAGAAAATTATTAGAATAATATTTAAGATTATATTAGAAGATTATTAAAATAATATTTAAGATTATTTGAAGATTATTAGAATAATATTTAAAATGATTAGAAGATTATTAGAATAATATTTAACATTATATTAGAAGATTATTAGTATAATATTTAAGATTATTAGAAGATTATGAGTATAATATTTAAGATTATTAGAAGATTATGAGTATAATATTTAAGATTATTAGAAAATTATTAGACCACTAGAACAGTGGTCGAATGTATGCTGTACAATAATGTCTCCCTAATTGACGCTTAGATTGCGCACCGAAATGGGTAATTTCGGAAGAGGAGATGCGATTATTCGAGCCTCGCGTCTCGTTTTTACATTTACCGATTGTCAACAACTGTAAATTGTCAACAACGAATAATCCTCCTCTTCCCAAATTGCCCACTTTTGTGTAGAAACTGAGCGTCAGTTAGGCAGACATTACTGCAATCTCACCTTCTTGATCATCACCTTAATCAGTAATAACTTGCAATAAAACACAACTTGTGGTAAAAATTTCACACGTGATCCACTTCTTGTGGACCAAACATAATTCACTGGTAAAACTGTAAAAACGAGCCGCGAGGCTCGAATGATGATATCTCCTTTTCCCAAGTTGCCCATTTTTGTGTAAAATCTGAGCGTCAATTAGGGAGTATTTACTACAGTTGGTAGCGATTTCAATGGCCTTTTCAATTGCCAGACATTCCGCGGATTGCGAATACTTAATTTCACGTCGCATCGCAGCACCTATTACGAATGATCGAAAGCAGGATTCGTCGCCAGCGAAGAAGAGCTTCTTGCGCGGCAGATCCATACGTTTCTTGGGAGGACATTAGTACGACTCTTTTAATTTGTATTTGCCCGAGGGTAGAAACTCCATACAAGGAGCCGGGGATTATAAGCAGCAAGAACTTCGCGCCGTTAATTGCTTTTCTCTCTCTCTCTCTCTCTCTCTCTCTCTCTCTCTCTCGCTCTCTCGGCCCCGTTACCGGCGCGGCGACTGCGTTATTTAAACACGCCACGCGATCAGTAGAATAGCAATATAATAAATCCGTCGCGCGCCTAGTAGGGTGACACCTCTAGATATTTTATGCGCTTTACCACCGGGCACGGTTTAATTAATTCTGTAGCTGCGACTAAGCCTCAAGAGCTTATAACGAGCTTCCCCCCCCCCTCCCCAGCATACCGGTGACTGCTCTTTGGCCCCCTTCGCGGAACTCCGCCACCGTCTGTCTACTCTTCGCTCGCTTGTATCGACTTCCCGGCAACCGCGTCACCAACATATTGCACCGTTCTCCTAGAATGTGTCTGATAGTCGGCGGGTCTCGCCGTTTCGACAATTAAACGCCGCCATTTGGATCATCTTCCGAACACCGACGTTACGAGCGCGCTATTAAATTCTTCGCCTAGATTCGCATGTTCCCCTCCTCTCCCTCGAGTTTCTCGCTTTGGCAATCGCGAAATTTCAAGCACAGCCACGCGCGCGACGCAGAGATCGATCGAAAAACTGCGTCGGAATTTTCAGCGAGACGCGGCGAACGATTGCGAACGATTCGCAAAGCGCGATTTTGATGCCTCGATTTTGATACCTACAGCTTGTGCGATGTGGATTATTTTCTTCGTGGTTTTATGAATCGTTCTTGCACCCGTCTTGCTTGCACAAAATGAATATTGTGCAAGTTCTTTTTTTATTATATTTTATTATACAGGGTGTCCCAAAAATGTCTCGCGAGCCGAAAGTAGGGGATTCCTGAGGTGATTTGAAGCAACTTTTTCCTCAGCGAAAATGCAATCCGCGGCTTCGTTTACGAGTTATTAACGAAAAACAGTGACCAATCAGAGGGCGAGATCATTTGACGCGAGACGGCCGAGCCAGTGAGCGGAACTGGGCTCCGTGCGCTCGTTGGCTGGGCCGCCGCGCGCCAGCCAAGCTCGCCTCTTATTGGTCAGTGTTTTTTCGTTAATAACTCGTAAACGAAGCCTCGGAGAAAATTGTTGCGAAGGAAAAAGTTGCTTCAAATGACCTCGGGAACCTTCCGTTTCCAGATTGCGAAATATTTTCGGAATACCTTGTATATTTTATTATTATTTCTATTATAAATCTCGGGCGAGATTTATTCGCTGTACAGTGAAGCGAGCGTACTTAATCGTGGGTTATTTACTTAATCCAATCCAATTGCTTAATTCAATCAGACGTTATAATGAAAATGGCAAAGGGACTATATAAATACATTGTTGTTAGTTTCAGGGATCGATTGATTTTATGTTGAACAGTGAACTCAAATACGATAAACCTTTTTTAAATTATTGAATGTACACCCCGTTCCAAAAGTGTTAGAACACCTGCTGTAACTTTTCATGCAGTTTAGTATTAAGTTTTATGACATCGTATTATCGAAAATACATATTAAGTTACAAGTGTTTGTCACTTATGCAATCAATTAGTTTAACCATTTATTGCATTTTGCTTATTTGGAAGTGTATGCTGACTTTATTTCGTACGATATGTTTTCTAAATATATGGCACATTCTACAAAATACGTGGACCCAAATAGAATAAGAAATAATGGAAATACTAATAAAAGGAATGCCATAATTAGTCGAGGAAGTAATGAAAAAACGCGGTTGATATATCGTCGAAAAGAAAGTTCAATTTTCTTGTATAAAATCGACGTAATTTTTATTAAAATGTAAAATACAAATAGATATATGTACTTGTTAGAGTTTAATACAATTAACGCTGCAATAAATTGAAGAAATTATTGAACAATTTCCCGTCGGTTACTCAAATATATTTAATTTCCTGAAAGTATCCTGGCGCTTCTGAACGGGAGTGTACACACCAAAATCTCAACTTATTGCAACAAATTATACACAAGCGTATCATAATTATCTAACGTACACTCGAGTAGAATTTTCATCTTGTTTCCACTGGCAGAAATATCGTACTAAAAGTTTCACGAGGAAACTCGCAGCAATCTCTGCGAAGCTCGTTCGTTCGATCATTATTTTCCGGCGATCAATATAGAATGAAAGGAACGTTGTTCCATTGATACCGGAAATAATGAACAGAGGCGGATGACCGCAGCGGTGTGTTTGCTAGATCGAAACCATAAGCTGTACATTTCATCACCATAAGCCGACATATTAAATGGCTGATTCGAGAAGCATCGGTGGCCACGGATCCCATTCGATGGAATCGGGGTCACGACGAAAGAACGCGGACTCTCCTCTAGGCACGCACAATTTACCCACAGCATTTCCATTTATCTCTGGAGAGTTGCGGCAGGCTGTGACTTTACTTCGAGACGTTCATCAATATTTATAGACACGTGATAGCTATATAATGTTATGGCCTACCTAAACCGGGTTACTTATAGAATCGCGGTCGTGCTAGAAGCTACGTAAATATGCTTCGAGGTTATAGAGCGAATTATGTGCAGGCTGGTTTGCTATTGTAACGGCATTAAGGCGGAATAAATTGAAGCTGCCTGATGAAGATATCGCCGCTGATAAGCAGTTCGTCGCGAACACCTGTAATTTATTGTAATTTTGCTAGGACGATGCTTGCCATGTTGTGTAAAAACGTTATGTCGTCGAACAAAAAATTTGTAATACCTATTTCATAATTCAGTACGCTCATTATACATGTGCAGCTATGAAAGTGAGTAGGGGAGACCGGGGCTAGAAGTTCCGGGGGTAAGTTGTTCCGATGGTGATATACAGGGTGACCCAAAATTATGGTATTTTCGAGAAACCAGGGATTCCTGAGGTGATTCGAAGCAACTTTTTCCTTTACAACAATTTTCTCCGAGGCGTCGTTAACGAATTATTCATAAAAAAGCACTGTCCAATGAGAGGCGAGTTCGCTCGGCGCTAGACGACCGGGCCAATGAGCGGAACCGAGCTCCGTGCGCTCGTTGGCTCAGCCGCCGCGCGCCAGCCAAGCTCGCTTCTCATTGGTTACTATTTTTCGTTAATAACTCGTAAACGAAGCCGCGGATTGCAATCTCGCTAAGGAAAAAGTTACTTTAAATAATCCGAGGAATCACCTCTTTTCATTTGTTCACATAATTATGAGATACTCTGTATAATCACCATATTATGCATCTTTATACTTTTAGGCTATGTGGGGGTCTTCGAAATGCAAAAAGAAAACATTAATTAACTCTCCGAAGCTCGGTGTAACTTTGAAATCACATAGTTATTTATCACGATTTTTTTCCTAAATTATCATAATATTAGATTATTATTTTCATTTTACTATTATTATTGATATTGTGCCAAAGAAATATATACGTATTTCTGTTAATCCGAAGTTAATGAACAAACTTTATTAATAAAATTGTGTCTTATTACATCGGAGAATGAAATATCTCATTACAAAGTAACATTTATTTATCAGTAACAACTTATCCCGGGGCGTTAACAATTTATCCCACGACGGGGATATTGCAATATATTAAATTTAACCTTGACAATCTTAAAGTAGAATAAATTTAACAATAAATAAGTCAGAGACGAAAGAAGTAACTGCGTTATTTCTTACTCAATTTTTATGTTTTCTCAAAATCGGAATTTCCAGCTTCTACATCATTTTCCACACTGAATCAATATATGAGCAAAAGATCATTTTCAGAACAAACACTGTGTGTCGAACTTGGTAGTAATTAATTCGTACGAAATATGCGAATGTGAATAGGAATGTAAAAATGCGAATACATTGTGCATTATAATAAATCTTTGCGGACGGGGATCTTTTAACGGACCAACGATATTTTCCTCGGAGAACTAGGTTACCTACATAGAGGAGACTTAAATACATAATGGTGAAGATGATTAATATATCTTGATCTTTTGTAATGCACAGTGACTCGCATTAATATTCTGACAGATTTTAAAACAGAATAACTTTCCTCCAAATAAGCTACTCGCACGAAAAACTTTACAAAACGCGGGTATCTTATTATTTCTTCATTCCAACTGATTGCAATTTAAATCAAACATAATTTTGCAGACATTGCCTCGCAAACTAGCCTCTCTAGCATCTAAAAAAAAAAAACAAAAAAAAAACAGAAAGAGGTTCCGTCCACTTTTGAAGAAGTTATTCCGTTTTAAAAGGTGTCCGAATATTAACACATTCCACAGAATGAAACTATCTTAATCAATTAAACGAAACTCGCGAAGCAAAGTCTAAACAAAAAGTTCAAAGTCAAAATCGTTCAAACCTTAATAAAGTTTAAAATCGATTGCTATGTCAACAATCTTACCTCTCGCGAATCTTAATCAAATGAAGAAATTCGTACGGATCAGCATAGAAATTAAATCTTTCTTTCGTTAACGCGTTAAATTCGTTAACGCGTCCGAACAAATTTTTGTAAAATTAAAACCTCTTCAACAATTCAACCTTGCGCAATCCCCGCCAAAATGAAATCCACCGAACGCGCCAATGTATAATATAAAACAAATGATTGCCTGTTAATCATACCACCGCGAGCAGAATATTCGAAATTCATTGTTCATCGGTGCCGAAATCATGCAACACGGACTACCATGCGGCACGGAATATCATGTGCAGCATATTCACGGCTAACGACGCGGAAATAGAGATTGTTTCCTGTTCCCGTTTCGTCGATGGCGTTAAAACAATGTGCCTACTGCCGGCGCAGAATGCCGACGCGATTACAAAGAGATCACGAAAACGTCGCCGTAAAGATGGCGCGCCTTCTCGGTCACATTATTTTTCATCTATCCCCCAACCTGCCACGTCGTCGATGGGAGGTCGTTAACTGTCGTATTACCGAGCATAGATTGAAATGAAGATCGGACCGGCCGCAATCGGGGAAACTTAATCATAAAAGCAAAGGAGCTAATACCTTCGAGGAATACGTGCTCCGTCCCGGAGCCGCGCGAGAACGAATGGGGCGTAATTTTTCGCGCGATTGCCCGGCCATAAGTCGTCGAAAATTGTCATCGGAATTATCGCGGCGGCAGGCCGCGGCGCGGTAATTTGATTTCCGCCGGGATTCGTCGTGCTACTTTCCATTATCCACGATTTAACGGCGATAAGGAACGCCCATACGGCTCCTCGATCAATCCTGGCAATTACAATTGTTCCGGATCCGAGCGTGGGATCGTCTCGACGATACGTACAATACGCACACGGGTTCGCTCGAGTTCCCTCGAGTTCCCTGCTCAGATATTCGAGGCGGATCACAAACACCAGCCATTTGAATAAACGAATATCTATTCAGACTGCGCCGCACAGCGCGGTGAGATTCTTCGATACCCAGGCGGGGGCGTTCGAGGATTCCCGAAAACGTTCGAAAACAATTTCACGAGATCAACGGGGGCCCTTTCGCCAGTCGACGATAATCCGGCCAGTTATTCTCCTTTGAATTCCTGATCGCGGCAGGCGGTTCCCCTCGTTCCCCCGCAGGCACAACGCGTGTTGCGGTTTTTCTTCTCTTCTCTAGATACAAACGGTATATCCAGGTGACTTTCGAAGTTTCCTCGCAGTCGTGCGATACGGCTGTTCATTAGAACTTCCGCGATGTTTTCGCTCTGTTTTCTAGTTGCGCGTCTGCGCCGCTCTTTCTTGGGAATAAAAATTACGTGTTCGCGTTTTATGCTGTTTTAAGCGAATTGAGAAGGAACAGCGACGATATCTCGACGACGTCGATACCGCGTGTCTTATCTTCCGAAATTGTCCACTTTTGTTTACAAGCTGAAGAAAAATTTGCGGAGAATTCACTGCGCATGGAAATGCGAATTTTTATCGGATAAATATAGAAATTAAATATATAACAAAATAGAAATAAGTAATAAATATCGAATATAGGACATAGAAATCTCTTTTAAATGTAAAATAGAATCCCTTAAATGGTTCGTCGGGTTTCTAGCGAAATGGAAATGGAAATACGAATTTTTGTCGAATAAATATGGAAATTAACTATATAACAGAATAGAAATAAATAATAATAATCTCTTTTAAATATAGAACAGAATCCCTTAAATGGTTCGTCGGGTTCCTAGCGAAATGGAAATGGAAATACGAATTTTCGTCGAATAAATATGGAAATTAACTATATAACAGAATAGAAATAAATAATCATAATCTCTTTTAAATATAGAATAGAATCCCTTAAATGACTCGTCGAGTTCCTAGCGAAATGGAAATGGAAATACGAATTTTTGTCGAATAAATATAGAAATTAACTATATAATAGAATAGAAATAAATAATAATAATCTCTTTTAAATATAGAACAGAATCCCTTAAATGGCTTGTCGGGTTCCTAGCGAAATGGAAATGGAAATACGAATTTTTATCGAATAAATATAGCAATTAACTATATAATAGAATAGAAATAAATAATAATAATCTCTTTTAAATATAGAACAGAATCCCTTAAATGGTTCGTCGGGTTTCTAGCGAAATGGAAATGGAAATACGAATTTTTGTCGAATAAATATGGAAATTAACTATATAACAGAATAGAAATAAATAATCATAATCTCTTTTAAATATAGAATAGAATCCCTTAAATGACTCGTCGAGTTCCTAGCGAAATGGAAATGGAAATACGAATTTTTGTCGAATAAATATAGAAATTAACTATATAATAGAATAGAAATAAATAATAATAATCTCTTTTAAATATAGAACAGAATCCCTTAAATGGCTTGTCGGGTTCCTAGCGAAATGGAAATGGAAATACGAATTTTTATCGAATAAATATAGCAATTAACTATATAATAGAATAGAAATAAATAATAATAATCTCTTTTAAATATAGAACAGAATCCCTTAAATGGCTTGTCGGGTTCCTAGCGAAATGGAAATGGAAATACGAATTTTTGTCGAATAAATATAGAAATTAACTATATAATAGAATAGAAATAAATAATAATAATCTCTTTTAAATATAGAACAGAATCCCTTAAATGGCTTGTAGGGTTCCTAGCGAAATGGAAATGGAAATACGAATTTTTATCGAATAAATATAGCAATTAACTATATAACAAAACAGAAATAAATAATAATAATCTCTTTCAAATATAGAACAGAATCCCTTAAATACTCCGTCGAGTTCCTAACGAAATAAAAATCGTAATAAACATTATCGAGAATGATCCTACACAAAAATGTATGTATCGTACAAGGGTGGACGTTATGTAACTGCAAAAATTCGCGGTCTAACACAATGATTACGATAAATCTCGATGTTTGTCTCGTTAAACGAACTACCGCAATTTCGCGAGATTTCTGCAGCCTGAGAAGCAAAATGCGCAGCCCCGTGCCGTTCGCGAATTAATATAAATAGACGCTAATTGTCGCTCAGTGGCATTTGGGTCGCGCGAACTTTCCAACCGCTTCGTCTTCCCGGTGTCCCAACGCGATTGTGTTTTATCGTGTCGCAAACATTGGACAAAAGACGCGTGCCCTCTTTCGCTGGTGGCTGCCCGGGCATCCGAGCAGTTTAATTAAAGGAAAAAAAGTCGAGCGGGAACGGCGCGGAGGACGCCGACCGAGAAGAAATTCTGCTATTCATCGCGGGGAAAGGGATGTTATCAGCGCTTCGCCCGGACAACGGGCTTGATAGAGTCAACCCGCCAATCTGTGTCACATCTTACTTGTAAATTCCCTACATCCCTCTGCAACACGTTTTCCGTTCCGAAGCTGGCCGGCTAAACTGCCGAGGAAAAATGCGCGCACAACACGGTGTCGCCGCCGGAAAGTTTACTTTCTCGCGTTCGCGAAACGAGGCGGAAAAGGATACCGTTCAATTAGACCTTTTTTTCTATTAATTTCTCTTGGAATTGTTGCCGACGATGCAGCGAGTCAGGGTAACGCCAACAATAATATTTTGCCGCGTTTGTACCCCGTTCGATATGTTTTCGATAGCCAATTTGGAGCCAATTTTGTAATATCAATTCTCCCCGATTGTGAGCGTAGAATGCAAACCAAATAATTGCTCGCCGAGTTATTCAGTTTACAAACGGTGCAATGTACTCGCGTACTATGTAATTGCTTTTTCCGCAAATGAAACTGTTTATTTTCACGGAACCAAAACCCCGAGCAGCGAACATATTCATTGTGCAACGGGAAACATTAAAAACGGTTTACTTTATGTTATGAATTGCCGTTGGTCTAACGCTACGTTCTAACATTTCCTCGTGGAAAATTCCTCGTACAGTAATTTCTACCGGAAATGTGTTAAACTGCGCTAGTCCTACGCCTATGTAACTTATTAGTACGTCGATGCTAGGGGTCGAAGGAATCGGTCAAGCGTGTGAGGCGGCACGCGACGCGAATTCCCGGAAGACAATATAAAATGGTCTGTTTGCCTTCGAATCGCAGCAAGTGGCCACCGAATTGTCTTCGAATCGTGTCATGTGGCCTCCGAAATGTCTTCGAATCGTGGCAAAAAATTAGATATAATCGTTTTTATTCTAGCATTACAGTAATTTCTCCCGGAAATGCCAAATTTCGGGTTGCTGTGAATTTCCTAATTGCGAATACATCACAATAATCTGTGAATGGAAGATTTATGCGATGATGTTGGTCCAATAATTATCAAGACAGTCTTATTGCATTTTTAAAATTGACTACAATCTACAGGGCGAGTCACAAATTAATCCCCTCGATTTTTCAGTCCCTTCCGATGGTCTGACAAAGAAATGTTTCTGATCGAAGTTAATTAGTATTTAATCGAGAAGAAATTGCAATCGTTTTCACTGGAAAATAACTTGATTTTCGATGATAAAACAAGGTCGGTTTCCATTAAAGAAAAAGTTGCCATGAATCGATTGCCACGAATCAGTAATTTCTCCTGGAAATGCTAAATTTCGAGTTTCTGCGAATTTCCATGCGCTAGTCCTACGCCTATACAATTTATTGCTACGCGAACTCTCGGATGACAATACAAAATTGTTTGTTTGTGGTAGGTATTAGGTACGTGGACGTTAAATCGTGGCATGTAGCCTCCGAATTGCCTTCGAATCGTGGCATGTGGCCTCCGAATTGCCTTTGAATCGTGGCATATGGCCGCCGAATTACCTTTAAGTCGTGGCATGTGGCCTACGAATTGCCTTCGAATCGTGTCACATGCCTCCGAATTGCCTTCGAATCGTGTCATAAGCCTCTGAATTGCCTTCGAATCGTGTCATATGCCTCTGAATTGCCTTTGAATCGTGTCATATGCCTCCGAATTGTCATTGAATCGTGTCACATGCCTCCGAATTGCCTTCGAATCATGTCATATGCCTCCGAATTGCCTTCGAATCGTGTCATAAGCCTCCGAATTGCCTTCGAATCGTGTCATATGCCTCCGAATTGTCATCGAATCGTGTCACATGCCTCCGAATTGCCTTCGAATCATGTCATAAGCCTCCGAATTGCCTTCGAATCGTGTCATATGCCTCTGAATTGCCTTTGAATCGTGTCATATGCCTCCGAATTGTCATTGAATCGTGTCACATGCCTCCGAATTGCCTTCGAATCATGTCATATGCCTCCGAATTGCCTTCGAATCGTGTCATAAGCCTCCGAATTGCCTTCGAATCGTGTCATATGCCTCCGAATTGTCATCGAATCGTGTCACATGCCTCCGAATTGCCTTCGAATCATGTCATAAGCCTCCGAATTGCCTTCGAATCGTGTCACATACCTCCGAATTGTCATCGAATCGTATCACGTGGCCTCCAAATTGCCTTCGAATCGCGGCAAAAAGTTAGAAACAAAAAAGTCAAGTCATCGTTTTTTATTCTACTAGAAACGAGCCGCGATTCCGAAAGAATCGCGACTTAGTGTTCTCGGATCCGCCGGTTTCAATTCCGACCTCCGAACAATTCTGATTAAAATTACTATAATTCCGAAAAACTCGCCGCTCCTCGCGTATAAAACTGCATTCGCGTGAAAGTGAAATAATAAAACGGACCTCTCTCTCTCTCTCTCTCTCTCTCCAAGAGCAATTCAATTTCATTTTTCCCCTCGTTCCAGTCCTCGGCCAATCTCGAAACAAAATCCGCGAATACGGAGTAACTTCGGCAAAGATTATTTTCACGCGGACAGCAGAATATTCCATTCAATTTCGTGGAAAGTCTGCAAATTCTGCGGGAAGCCACGACCGGTCGTTAGCCGAAAAGAAAGCCGCGCCTCGGGGAAACCGTCGTCGACGCGTACCGCGGATAGATATTGCAACAGCTGCGGTTATTGCAGTATCATGAGGTGCGGCTAGATAAAGACGGTGCATAACGGTGCACACGTCGCGGGAACGCGAAGCAGCCGTCCCGATAACTGGCGTGATACGATTACTTTCTTTGCGACGCGACTCCGACGCGACGGTTGCTCGCGACGGTTGCTCGCGATGTTGCGGTTTTCGGTCGAGAACGCGGGCGCCCAATCGACGAAAACACGCGGATCTATTTACTTCAATCTCAAGTTTACCGAATTAACCTCGCGCGCGATTCGCCACGGTTCCTGCCCGAGATTCGAGACTGTCTTGTTTCAGAGTACACCCACGAGTAAAGCGGTTCCGTGCGCCGGTTAACCGCTGAGCGTGTTCCGTTCTTGTGTCTTGCGTTTGTTGTTTAAACTTCTCTGGCCGCCGCCGAGAGATAGGTACGCTCTGTAATTCAGAGTAATTCCCCAGCCATATCGGGCTACTTTCCGTCTCTAAACAACGTCGCATCGGTTCGAACTTTGAATCGTTCGTCGATTGTTCGGGCTTAATGTTTCATTAACCAACGAGTTCGCCAGCGGATGCATGCCGTGTCGCGTTGAAAATTTCAGAAAGGATATACGTACAGCGAGTCCCGTTAATACTCGGACACTTTTCAAAACGTTATCACTTTTTTTAGAGCGGGATTAAACGACTTGAATTTTTTTTTTGATGATAGAATGCTTTATGATAGAATGCTTTAACGATAGAACGCTTTATTGATAGGACGCTTTAATGCTAGAACGCTTTAATAATAGAATGCTACTATAACTAGAATGCTTTTCTAAAATTTTTCTCAAATTTGCTACTGCTTAGAATGGCAAAAGAAAATAAAAACTCTCGCTTGTTAACTTTTTTAATCCGAGCCTTAAAACACGAGTCTTTCATCTCTTATTTTGTCACTCCAAGTAACAGCAAAATTGTGACAAAGTAGTTCAGTCGTTTAGTCCATCTGTCATCTAAAAATGGATTCGAATCGTTTATTCTAGTCTTCAAAGGTTTATTGCATTTTCAATAGTGTCCGAATATTAACGAGCGTCACTGTATGTCGAAAGCAGCGAGCTCGGCTGAATGGAAATGTTTGCACTAATTCCTTCATGGTGAACAGCTTCAACGAACGAAGAGACGATGGATATATTCTGTATTAATTTAAGTGGAACGATCGCTGTCCCGTTGGCTCAAACGTAGATAGAACGCGTTCACGAAGATGACCGGATGAAAGCTTTTACTAGCGCATTGTGATTATTAAAAAGATATTAGCGAAACAGTGCGAAGAACCGAAGAATTCTGTTGCATTGTTTTTAGAGGTGAAATAAGTTCGCATTTAAATCTTGCATCTTCGCCGATGCATTACTGGAGTGCAATTTTTATTTTGCGCAACGATCTGCAATCTAATTTTTAGAATTGTTATTTAACGCTGGAATTGCCGAGCTAGTTCAAGGGACTGGTGTCTTGTTTATTTTTTATTCTAGCATATACGAGTGGGTTAAAATCATAATGGCGTAAATAATATTTTCGAACATTTCGACTCACTTCTCAGAATGTTAATTATATATGCCGAAATGTTAAAGAGACAAGTGAAATAAATGATAAAGTTACTATGAATTAACTTAAGTCTAAATTATCGTGACGATAAATTCGGTCAGTAAACAATACACATTTTAATAGACAATAACACTGCTTGCTTCTCGCAATAAGGGAAATGTATGTGTGTGACTTACGTTACTATGATTCTAACTCACTTATATGTAATATACTCTACTAATCGTGAAAGTTTAAATTAATCTAATCTTGTCATCGTTACAAAATAGCCACGTATATCTGAAGATCTTAACAATAACACTGCCGTGTTCTAAACACGACTAATGTATATTGTTTTATAAGAATAACAAGATTGTATCTATTTAAACTACATACGATTTTTATTATTTATTTATTATTATATACGTGATTAAAAAGATTTGTCTAAAAATTTCCCATAAAAACATTTTAATTGCGTTAAGAACCGTGAAGGAAAAAATTAAAGATCGGTCATTCTGACTGGTTTAATAATTCTAGTGTTAACACTAGATTTACGGAACCCGTCAAAATGACGGATTCGATCCGTCAAATCACGCTAATTTCTTCATTTACGATTATTCATATGGTAAAGAAACATTTATGAGCTATTTATTGAATTTATACGTCACTTACGACAAATGTTACGCTAACACTTCCTAAAAATCGGAACGAATGTTATAAAAACAATAAGCATAAACTAACATAAAGCAGCTGTTTTCTGTGCTCCTTAGTGTTAACGAACAATTGAAAACGCACGGTGACCTCTCCAATCTTCCCCCAAACGTTCGCGTAGGTGTCGAACGGCTTCATTATTTTCGCGTACACCTGAGGGAACGATCATCCCCCCCGCGATAATTAATTCGGTCAGCCGCAGACACATTCTTTCCCCACCACCGACAACGCTCCCGGAATAATCTTCGCAGCGTCTGGCTTCCCAGCGGCGCGTGTCAAAGGTCGGAATTACTTTCAAGCGGAATCCCCGATCCGACGACGTTATTGCCGCACCTTGGCCTGCGGAGGATCTGCACGCGAATCGCATTGGCGTTTCAGATTAAGGTATTTAATGGACCCGGGGCCCCGGTGCCAGCGTTCCTGTCCTCCCCATGTATTCCGCCGCAATTTCTAGACAGAAAGACCCGGCGGGAGCGAGCGAGACGGAGAAGTTTCCGGGTTTCGGTCGGCGATCTGAATATTTAGATCACCCTGGACCTCACGGGAAAACGACCTCTGGCCGAGCGTTGAAAGATCATTTACCTGAGAGTTATGATCTTATTTCGGGCACTAGCACCTTGGCACTTCCGGGTAATGGCGGATTGAGTTAACCCTCGCGTGATCCTCAGGTGAATACCCACACGTTCCCTGCGCCTGGATAGCGTCAAGTGCTCGATTTCCCTCCGACCGTGTTGCAATTTTGTTCGCCCGCTTGGAATAACGGGTTACAAGTCATGTACGTGTAATATCTCCCTAAATGACGCTCAGATTGTGCACAGAACTGGACAATTTGGGAAGAGGAGATACGATTGTTCGAGACTTGCGGCTCGTTTTTGTGGTTACCGATTGTCGACAGCTGTAAAAACGAGAGATCTGAGCGCGAATTAGAGAGAGATTGCTGTACTAATTTCGAATCGTGGCATGTGGCCTCTGAATTGCCTTCGAATCTTGTCACGTGGCTTCCGACTTATTTTTATGGTTACGAATTGTCGACAACTGTAGAAACGAGAGATCTGGGCGCGAATTAGAGAGAGATTGCTGCACTAATTTCGAATCGTGGCATGTGGCCTCCGAATTGCCTTCGAATCGTGTCATATGGTCTCCGACTTATTTTTATGGTTACGAATTGTCGACAACTGTAGAAACGAGAGATCTGAGCGCGAATTAGAGAGAAATTGCTGCACTAATTTCGAATCGTGGCATGTGGCCTTCGAATTGCCTTCGAATCGTGTCATATGGTCTCCGACTTATTTTTATGGTCACGAATTGTCGACAACTGTAGAAACGAGAGATCTGAGCGCGAATTAGAGAGAAATTGCTGCACTAATTTCGAATCGTGGCATGTGGCCTTCGAATTGCCTTCGAATCGTGTCATATGGTCTCCGACTTATTTTTATGGTCACGAATTGTCGACAGCTGTAGAAACGAGAGATCTGAGCGCGAATTAGAGAGAAATTGCTGCACTAATTTCGAATCGTGGCATGTGGCCTCCGAATTGCCTTCGAATCTTGTCACGTGGCTTCCGACTTATTTTTATGGTTACGAATTGTCGACAACTGTAGAAACGAGAGATCTGAGCGCGAATTAGAGAGAAATTACTGCACTAATTTCGAATCGTAGCATGTGGCCTCCGAATTGCCTTCGAATCGTGTCATATGGTCTCCGACTTATTTTTATGGTTACGAATTGTCGACAACTGTAGAAACGAGAGATCTGGGCGCGAATTAGAGAGAGATTGCTGCACTAATTTCGAATCGTGGCATGTGGCCTCCGAATTGCCTTCAAATCGTGTCACGTGGCCTCCGCAATTGCCTTCGAATCGTGTCACGTGGTCTCCAACTTATTTTTATGGTCACGAATTGTCGACGACTATAAAAACGAGCTGCAAGGCTCGAATAATCGTATCTCTTCTTCCCAAATTGTCCATTTTTTTTATGCAAGCTGAGCGACAATTGGAGAGAATTTACTGTACTCGTTCAAAGTTCTGTTCAAGGCTTGTTCAAGACGATAAATAATTTGTGTTCTGTTCTAAATTTGCTGATTTTTCGCTCTTAGCTATTTCAATGATTTTTGGTTCCATCAGCAACTAGGACTGTTAATTTGTTGCGGTCGAAGTTCAGATATACAGTAATTTCTCCCAGAAATGTATGGAGGTCGGAATTAAAACCGGCAGATCCGAGAGCACTAAGTCGCGATTCTTCGGGAATCACGGCTTGTTTTTAGTAGAATAAAAAACGATGACTTGACTTTTTTATTTCTAATCTTTTGCCGCGATTCGAAGGCAATTCGGCGGCTACATGACACGATTCGAAAGCATTTCGGAGGTTACCTGCTACGATTTGAGTGTCACGTATCTAGTGCAGTAAATTCTCCCTAATTGACTCTCAGACTGTCCATTTTTCTGTACAATCTGAGCCTCAATTAGGTATAATTTACTATACCTACCACGTACCGTTATCGGTCCGCAGTTTTTCTTGCCTGACTCATACCCAAACAAACCATTTTGTGTTGTCTTCCGAGAATTCGCGTCGCGTATCACATCACACACTTGACCGACTCCGTCGGCCCTCAGCATCGACGTAGCAATAAATTAAATAGGGAAATTCGCTCGCACAGGGAAATTCACAGTAACCCGAAATTTGGCATTTCCGGAAGAAATTACTGTACCCTGCAACGGTATACTCGGTGACGCATAATAATTCAATGCATTATGAAAATATAGAAGTTAATATATCGCTTAACAGAGATACATGCATTTTAAGAACATCTAAGAATGGCTGATTGAACGTACAAGGAGAGAAATCGCAGCGAAATAAAATGTTTCAATTCATCGACGATTTCCCTGTCCGCGAGCTAAGTCCGCGAACTGGCTCACTCCAACCACAACAGTGTATTACCATTTCGCGGAAGATCGAAGGCGGACGATAACAAGAGCGCAGACCTCATTTGCAGTCGACGCGGGATCTGATCCATGGCGGTACACGCGAAGTACATGACGCGGAGGTGAATGGAGCCGGCCGAAAGTACATTGTTACAACGTCGCGAAGAAAAAAGCGGCGCGGCGCTCGCGATTAATCTCCCTGGCCAGGGAGGGGGAGGGGCGCGGGGGTCGAGCAACTTCTGTCTGACTTCACGGCGAGAAATTTCCCGGCGCGGGGCGAATTAATCTGAGTAATAAAGGAATTCGCGGGGCTAATCGCGGCGGAACGTGAACGAGCCTGCTCGCCGCGCTGGCGGGCGCGGAGAGGGGAGAGAGAAAGAGAGAGAGAGGGAGAATTAGAGAGAGAGGGAGAGGGAGAGGCAAGAGTGTGAGAGAGACAGAGAGAGCGAGAGCGAGAGAGAGAGAGCGAGAGAGCGAGAGCGAGAGAGCGAGAGCGAGAGAGAGAGAGCGCGAGAAAGAGAACGAGAGTGCGAGAGAGAGAGAGTGAGAGTGAGAGTGAGAGAGAACGTGAGAGAGAGAGCGAGAGAGAGCGAGAGAGCGTGAGAGAGCGCGAGAGAGAGCGAGAGAGCGCGAGAGGGAGCGAGAGAGCGCGAGAGGGAGCGAGAGAGCGCGAGAGGGAGCGAGAGAACGCGAGAGAGCGCGAGAGAAAGAGAGAGCGAGAGCAAGCGAGAGAGCTAAAGATCGATAGAGCGAGAGAGAGAGAGAGAGAGCGAGTTTGCGAGAGAGCGAATACAGAATGAACACAAATGAATACAAGTTGTTCTTTTCAGAGCGGCAGTTAACTATCCCGGCCGCGGCTCACGTGCGTATTTAGTGTAAATCAGAGAATTAAATGAGGCCGGTGGTGGGGGGCCAAGTCGAGCGTAGGTGGCGCGGATCGGTCTGTGAACCGAGCCGCGCGAGCGTCCGTGCTCCCTGAAAAGCCCGCGAGCGGCCCCGATAAATAAGTTCGATAAAGCGTTCCTTATCTCTCAAATAGGCAATGTAATTTAATCATGCGGGGGCGGTCGCGTGACCGCGTCAGAGATTTGTCTCCGGGCTGGACGAAGCTATGCGGTCGCATTACTTCTTTCTTTTTTTCCTCGTCGGCGCAGATTGCGGGAAATAAATAGCCGGCCGCGTGCGCGTACGTGGCCTGCTCGCATAACTTTCGCGGCCCGCCGAGCCGCGGATGATTTGTGGATGGGAACAAGACGCGAGCAAAACGACGGGAATATTGATATACGCTGGCGTCGCGATAAGTTCCGCTCGCTTGTTTCAATTTTTAAACGAGACCGCGATAGAATCGCGTCCGCCCGGCCGCGGCGGGGCTCGTTACACCCGCGATAATGGTTTCATTAAAATACGTTTCGGCCACGGAATTCGCGGGCCAAGGAAACGCCGTATTTTTCCCTGCAATTATCGTCGTATCAACTGCTTACGGGAAGGCTTACCGAGATTTAGTATTAATAGCATCGAGATTACGGGAAAGCCGACGAAATGACGACGAATCGGGGCGAGAGGGGGCGGGGGTGACCCCTTGGTGGTTATTCATTTACCCGGACCGCGGACCTCGTCTATTTTTAATGAAACAGAACCACGAATATTAAACGGCGAAAATTAACACAATCATCTATAGCCATATGATGGAAATTCGTTATTTGTATGTTACAAGAAATAATTGATTCTTGTTCTTGTAATTGTAAATATATTAAATTCTAAATTTTTATCGAACAGAGATAGTTTCAACGAAGAACTGATTTCTGCTTCGGTTGCGTCGCATAACGCCGAAGAAATATTAATTACTTATAATATTAAAGATTTAATTTACTTAATAATATTAAATATTTAATTTACTTAATAATATTAAAGATTTAATTTAATAATTTACTTCGCCTAATAGAAAAGAGAATAATAACTTTGTGTTTTCAGTAATTCGTTTCAACTTTTTTGTGGATTTAATTGTTTCTTAACTTCAGAAAGCAAAAAAGGAAATTAAAAATTTATATATAAAGACAAATTTGTGCTATATCATTTTGCAAAATTTCACTGAAGAATATATGATTTTTATCGAGTTACGTTGTTTTTATATAGACCATATCATTTGTACGGATAGCGTCAAAAAGTGACGGCATTTTGTGAATGGCGGTGAAAAAAAGCTACCAGACGAATATTTGTTAAATATTTAACGGTGCTGTTGTATGTTTCACAACTTTCGTCAGATTAGATGTGTCATCTGGATTTACTTTAATCATTTCAGATTACGCGCCCCACATTTCTGCGATTTAATTTGTTCTGTGACACGATAGTGACGCGATCATAAAATGCTAATAAGATGAAACGTTGGATAATTAATTCCGAAAAATTTATTTCCTTGGAATGAGAGCCTAACATGAGGTGACAAAAGTTTTCACGGAGATTAGTCGCGTTCAGAGACGATAAAACGATGGTTGCGTGTGCGTGCGAGATACGAGCACACGATTATTATAAATAAAGGTTTAAAAAAAAACTAAGGGAGCGAGTACGAGGTTATTTTTATTAAATCGATGGGATTGAATGATCGAACGATGACTGCGAAGTGATTGACGGCTGCAGAAAATGTTATTGTTGCGTGTAAAAATATTTGCGCGTGAGATTTAACGTTAACGTTTCAATTTTGTATTTAATATCGTTAATGAAATATTATGATCAAGACTATGAAGCAGATCGTATCTGCCGGTATCGGTAAAAGCTGCGATAAATTGTCATGAAGCACGGTATAATTAATAAACTGTTGATTCAATCAATTGTTTCTCGTTCTCGCACGATCGCATTATCAGCGATCAAACTGTAAATAAGAAATTTTATCCGGCTACAGAAAATGCATATGTAAAAACTTATGCGTAAAAACATAACAAACTATCAACTAAAGCTCCCTCTCCGGAACGAAATTATTGATCAAATAGCGTTTTGGAAGCAGCTATATTAAATAGCGACAATAATTCGATAATAGAATATTTTAAGCAAAAAATATTGCAGCAAGAAGGATTTGTGGTCGACACGAACGAGCCGCGAAAATATTATTTTCTGCCTCGAGATGTCAGCAATCTGAATCGTTGAAGTCGTTCCGAAAATTTTATTGTCAAAAATATTACGAGAGCGCGAGAGTGAGAGAGAGCGAGAGAGAGAGAGAGAGCGAGAATGCGTGAGTGAGCGAAAGAGACAGAGCACGAGAGGGAGAGCGAGAGTACGAGAGAGCGAGAGTGCGAGAGTGCGAGAGTGAGCGAGAGAGACAGAGCGCGAGAGAGAGAGCGCGAGAGAGACAGAGCGCGCGAGAGAGAGCACGAGAGAGAGAGAGAGAGAGAGAGCGAGGGTGCGAGAGCGAGAAACAAACTGCCAACTAAAGCTCCCTCCGGAACGAAATTATTTATCAAATAGCGTTTTGGAAGCAGCTATTAAATCTGAGCGAGACAATTCCAGCGCGTTAAATTCCCGGTTCGCACGTCTTCGAGGCGAGGCGAGGGCAATTTTTCCGAAGCCACGAGGGGTTGGAAGAGCCGAGGTTCGTACACGGGAGAGCAGCAAGGATTTTCCCCGCCGCCAATTTATGCTAATTACGTTCGGGGCATGCACGCACGAAGAGAAGCATCTCCTCGCGGGAAAAGGGCGAAGACGACGGGGGATGCGTCTTCCCTGGATAGAACGTTGGTAGGGGAGTTATCATAACTGGGCCGGCCGCATCGCTAAAACGGTTATGCATTCAATGAAAGTCAACGAGGTACGTTCCCATTAAACGACTGTCCCGCTGAACGAACGAACGGTTGGCTAGGCGCGGCCGAGGAATTTCAGATAAACGCCAGCCTCGTTTCAATTTTCCGAACCGCCGCGATTCCTTGCAGCGCACAGTGGTACAGAAGCCTGAAATCATGGCAAAAATCCAAAAAATCGAAGTTGTCGTTGGCGAGTTTTTCACTTACGGATTGGTTAGTTTAACGATGCGTCCGTGCGGTAGGAAAAACGAAATGACCCATACTTTTGTACCCGAATGGCAATTACACTTCGAATTTCGAGTTTCTCGGGCAGTCGTTACTCGCGAGCGCGAGCGACAGTACGAAGCGAATAGTTTGAAGCGTGTATGTTTTTGTGGAAGTGTTCTTTTTCAATTGTGTAAAATGGATATTGTTCCCGGTGGTAAGTACAACATTCCGTACCGCTAACATCTCACGAATCGTTCACTGTTACATTGGTAAATCGATAAATTGTAGATTCAAATTAGAAGAGCAAATGGAATGCATTTACCGTAACGTTATAGCCGAAACTTTTGCGGCCTACGAGGGCCCGCTTTCAAACTTACCGGAGCCATAGTTTATAGTTTCATCTAGCTGCGCTCGAAAAATTGGCTGCATCGCGTTGCATTTTTATCAGTTACAACCATTTTTGCGAGTCAACGTACGGGAAACTGTCGCGCGAGAGTATCCAAGACGGAATAACTTTCTAAAAATCGTGCCGAATTGCTTGCATTGTTTCGAGTTGTTGGAAAAAACACTTTATCAGGCAATGTCGAAAATTATTTTGAAAAAAAATGATAATTGCTAGATTGAAAAAAATGTTTCAATCTTTGGTTTTCTATTTTCAGGATCTCGCGACAGTCGATACTGTCTAACTAGAAAAGAAGTGTTCCTTGTTATTAAAGAAAACTTAAATAGTGACAATAATTCGATCATAGAATATTTTAAGCAAAAAATATTGCACCAAGAAGGATTTGTGGTCGATACGAACGATGATGTGACACGAGCCGTGAAAAAATTATTTTCTGCCTCGAGATGTCAGCAATCTGAATCGTTGAAGTCGTTCCAAAAATTTTATTGTCAAAAATATTACGAGAGAGCAAGAGTGCGAGAGAGAGCGAGAGTGCGAGAGAGAGAGAGAGCGAGAGAGCGCGAGAGTGGGAGAAAGCACGAGAGAGAAAGAGCGCGCGAGAGAGAGAGGGTGCGAGAGAGCGAAAGAGCGAAAGTGCGAAAAAGCGAGAGAGAGAGAGAGAGAGCGTCAGTGCGAGAGACAGCGAGAGAAAGAGCGAGAGAGAGAGAGAGCGCGCGAGAGGGAGAGCGAAAGTGCGAGAGAGAGCGAGAGAAAGAGCGAGAGTGCGAGAGAGAGAGAGAGAGAGCGTGTCCCAAAAATGTCCGATCGCGAATCGCGCGAGTCCTCGCGTCGCTCGCGACGCACGAGGACGGAATTCGCGGGGCGCTTGTTGCGACGCGCGATACCGTTTCCAGAGATTACATTTACACAATAATAAAAGGCTGAATAGTTCGCAGGAAAGGTAAATTAAATCCGTCGGGTCCGGCCGGGTCGAAAAGCGAAAAATCAACTGGGAACATTTGAATAACAACGAGCCGGCCGCTTTTGTAATTTATTTGGCCGAACAATTGTAGTCGCCGCTCTGGTTGCCGGCCGCGTTATTTGTCTCGTTGCCGGGCCGAAAGTTCCGCTCGCCGGGCAATTATAGAGCGACAACGAATAATAAACAAAGTCCGTGTCCCCCGCGGTGCGGCCCGGGCCAGCGGCTAATTTCCAATGGCTCGTCTTTATCGATCATTTCGAAACGAACGTCGTCGGCGTACAGTTTTCTCGCCGCGAGCTAATGAAAGAATTACGAGAGACAGGCGAGACACGGTGGAGGAGGAGGAGAACGGGACGTCCCCCCGGCCCCACCCCGGCGGAAATTGAACGGTGCGCCGCCGATTGATTTGTTAACACGCGGCGCTCGCCTCGGCCAATAACGGCCAGCCCGATAACTCGGCTGGATTTCCGGTGGGAAAAAAAAATCGACCCGATTACAGGGATGTGTGTGTGTGGGGGGGAGGGGGGAGGGATCGGAATTCGTCGGGCGCGGGGGGCCACGCGTCGCGCTCGAATTCCATCGGAGTGAGTCATTATTGAAAATACGCGGACAATAACGGGGTAATGGGGGCGCCGCGGAGTAATGAATAGCCGGGATCGTAATCACGGGCAGCCAGGAGGCTAATACGCGCCGTGTGAAAAATCCCGGCGAACGATAAATCGCCGTATCGTCGGGCCGGTGGCAGGCCCGAACGTCAGAGAGACCGCGCGGATGCACGTCCTTGCAATTTATCGGCGCATAAGCTGCACCGTATCGGCCCTATTAGACCCCGTTAACGATCACGGATCAGATTTCATTGCTTTCGTTCCTTCGATAAGGGGGGCGGTTTGCCCGTTTTTTGTCTGGCTCGCGGCGCGTCGCGCCGCCGAAATGACGGGAGAAAGAAAGGAAAAGAGGCGAAGACACGACAGCCGGGGTCAAACGGAAGCAAAAGGAGAGGTTCCGGGGCTAGTAGTAGGAGAGATAAAAGCAATTAATTAAGGCTCGAAGCCTCCCTCCGTTCCCCCTTCCCTCGCGCCCCGCCCTATTTATGCCCCACCTACACCTTGACCGACCATGTCACATCTTTTTCCCTCTTTTCCTCTGTTCCTCTTTTTTCTCTTTCTCTCTCTCTCACGCACACATGCACACTGTCTCCCGCCCCCCTTCCCCTCTTTCCTTCTCGGTCTGCCTGTCTGCTCTCTATCCCGCGCGCAAATCCAGTCGACAAAGGTCGATCCTCCTGTCTGCCGTGAAAATGCGCCAACGACACTTCCGTATCTATTATGGGACAAGTGGGCCACGTCACGAAATAATGGCACGGCCATGATTTCGTGAGTTTATCGTCACTCGTCACGTGACACGGAAATGCAGGCACGGGGCTGGTGCAGGCTCTCTCTCCCGCGTTTAAACGGGTCGAGGGTGCTCGCGCTTAGGCTCGTAATTAAAACACGCCGGAACTTAATGTTTCCTACTCGACGAGGGTTTTCAAGTAACAGGCCTCGTGGATCCCCCGCGTGGCTGAACCCCGCGCGCGCGCGCGCGCGCGGGTCATGATGCTGGTGTGTTCCAAGTGATTTGCCCGCGCGGAGGCCTCCTCGAACAGTTTTACACCTGCAGCCTGTGCATTTAGGCGAGCCCGGAGCACTGGGTGTCGAACGTGTTCCTGCTGGTCTCGCTCTCCTAGATTCCAGCCGTTTTCGACGAAATGATATCGCGCACACCTCGCGCACTCGACGCTGAACCTACTGCGGCGGCCTAATCGACCGGCTTTTTCAGCTTCCATTTGAACATTTTTGAAATGTTACGAATGTTACTTTCATTGGAACCGTTGATTTTTCGCAATGTACGTTGTAAGCGGGATGACTAAATGATTCTTTAACCAGTTTGCAGTTTTCAGTTTTCGTTTGAAAATTATTGGAATGTTAGAAATCTTTTCGTGGGAAGCATTTATTAAATTCTTCAGTGTACGTTATAAGGGTGATGTTTAAACGATTCTTTAAGCAATTGGCTGTGGCGCCTCATTTTCAGAGCGCGCATCTGTCTGTGTCGCGAGAATCAAGCGACGACGAGTATACTCGTCAAACATAGTTAATTGGTAAATAATAATATATAATATTTCATTTCTGTGGAAGAAAAAATTCGTCGTCGCAATTCACAACCTTAATAAATTTAAGTTAACGCATTAATTGAACTATAGCGTAGAGGGATTTATGCAGGGTGTCCCAAAATTATGGTGCTTCCGGGAAATAAGAGATTCCTGGGGTCGTTTGAAGTAACTTTTTCCTTAGCGAAAATGCAATCAGCGGCTTTGTTTACGAGTTATTAACGGAAAACACTGACCAATTGGAGCGCGAGGGCGGCCGGCGCTCCGCATTTGCGGCCAATACTGCGTCGCGCCTGCCGTCTGACGCAGCGGCAGTGGTCGCGAAGGCGGGGCGTCAGCCGTACCCAATATTGATCAGTCTTTTTCGTTAATAACTCGTGAACGATGCCTCGGAGAAAATTTTTGTAAAGGAGGAAGTTACTTCAAATTACCTCAGGAATCCCTCATATGCATTAACTTAATTATTAGTGCATTAACTTAATTAACTTAATTAATGAATTAACTTCAATTGATTAAAATTGCGAATTACGGCATTTTTCCTTCCACCGAAATGACATTAACCAGTTAGCTGTTTTTTGTCGAGTATACTCGTCGTCGCTTGATTCTCGCGAAGTACCATTCTCAGAAGTACCATAATTCCGGGGCACCCTGTGTATTTATCAGAAGAAACGTCGTGAAAAGCGAATTCTATAGACTGAAGAAAATAGTGCAATATAAAACGCCACTAACACGAAGTAATTAGTCGCAGAACTTCAAGCAATAATATCTCGAAAGTGAAATCATGTGACTCGCGGCGTTCTTCCTTGCAGCCACAGATTTAACGAGAAAAATTTCAGGATATTATTCATTGTATAGAATTCCTTGCAAATCTTCCTCGAGTCTGCCTCTTCACCGACTTCCGCACTAAAGTTTTTTTTACCGACATACAGTAATGTCTCCCTAATTGGCGCTCAGATTGTGCACAAAAATGGAAAATTTGGGAAGTGGAGATGCGATTAGTCGAGCCTTGCAGCTCGTTTTTATAGTTGTCGACAATCGATAATCATAAAAAAACGAGTCACAAGGCTCGAACAATCGTATCTCCTCTTCCAAAATTGTCCATTTTTGTGGACAATCCGAGCGTCGATTAGAGAGACATTACTGCACATCGCGTTCATCGACAATACCAGAATCACCAGAGTATTTTAGATCGCGTACAGTCCGTCCAACGAAACGAATCAGTAGATTTCATCAAGACGGCTTCGCCTAATTGAACCTGACGACTGCAGCTGTTACCGGTTAAATGTTGAGCACAAGCTTAGTTTCCAGCGGTCGGAGAACTTGTCGCTTTCCAAGTACGTATATGTACGTCATGATCACGGATTTTATGGATTTATGCTGAAATTGCCGCGGCGAAATACCGCGCAAACAAAAAATCAGAAGAACGCTCCCAATTCTCCTTAATTCATTGAAATCGCCGAAGGTAGAAAATACACGTTTGCTTACGTTTCGCACAAAACATTTCAACAAAATTTTAATTTCGCACAAATATCCGCTATCTAATCACGACCACGCTCGTGCTCACCGATTCGTCAGTACCGGGTGTCCCAAAAATGTTTCGCAATCCGAAAATGGCGGGTTCCTCGGATCATTCGAAGCAGCTTCTTCCTTTACAAAAATGTGATCCGAGGCACCGTTAACGAGTTATCAACGAAAAACAGTGACCAATAAGAATCGAGTACGGCTGACGCGAGGCGGCCCAGCCAACCAGCGCACGAAGCCCAGTTCCGCCCGTTGGCTCGGTCGCTTCGCGCCAGCCAAGCTCGCCTCTCATCGGTCACTGTTTTTCGTTAATAACTCGTTAACGGCGCCTCGGAGAAAATTTTTGTAAAGAAAAAAGTTGCTTCGAATGACCCGAGGAACCCGCCACTTCGGATTGCGAGACATTTTTGGGATACCCTGTGTAATCGAACAGCGCGCAACGCGCTCCAAACGAAGCGCGAGCCGCGACAGTTAAAATCTCGCGTCGTTTCGCGCGCGCGTTTCTAAATCGCGTTCGAAAGCTACGAGGGTAAGGAACCGTGGACGAAGAAAACGGTGTTCCCGTGAACTCGTGAAATTGGCCGGAGCCCTTAACCCAGTATTCGCTTGGCAACTCTGGCGCAGGCGACTGCGGGTCCTGTGCCTGTTCCGCCGTAGGAAGGAGCAGTCTCCCCGGTATCCGAAACCCGGCCGTAGCCGGGAGGTCCGAAACGATAAACGGTAGCTCGGGAAACTCGCGGGGCGTGAAAATAATTACCGGCCACTTTATTCTCATTCGTCTGTCCCGCTACCTTCGGGCTTGAAGACGGGGAAGGGGACCGAAAAGGAGAGATCCGGCCCGGTAACGAGCCGCGCTCCGGGCTACGGGCTGCAACTCGGGACAAACTCCCGGCTGAGGGAAGCGGCGCGGCGTTTTATTATTGCGAAAAGTTATTTCAAGGTTCGTCATACTTTCCGGGATTTCGTTTTGGGCAGAGAGTAGAGACCGCGAGAGGTCGAGATAGAGCGAGAGAGCGAGAGAAAGAGAGAGAGAGACGGGCATAAAACGATTCCGCGGGAACCCAGTTTCTCCGTCGACGAACTTTCTGGGATTGACGGAGCGGCCGAGCTTAAAGTTTATTTTAAAATAATATAGTCTCGGGATCGGGCTGTCGAACACGTGAAATTTCCCGACGAGCCGACGACGACAAGTAGCAAATTAACGACGATAATGGAGAACGTTCCGCGACGAGAAAGTTTCCGGCGACACGGCGCGGCGCGGCGCGGCGCGGCGGGTCGCGGCTCACGTTTTTCGCAATCCGCTCCGAACTTTCTTCGCAATGGACTTGCGACATAATTAAGTCGCTGGCGCGAGTTACCGCGCTCGTTACGAGCGTAACGGAATCGTTTTATTCCGTTCGGGCAATTACCATTTCGCTGCGCCCGGCCCCCGTTTTTCTCCCGGCAGCCGATTTTGTTGTCCGACGCGGGCCGCACCCCCCGCCGAAAGAAACCCCGGCCGAATCCCGCGTCCGCGAGGAAAGCAGAAGATAAAATAATACAATTCGTCGGCGGCGGGGGGAGGGGGAGGGGACGGGTGGATACGGTGGTAACGGGTTTCGACGTTTTTATCCCGGCGACTCGGGAAAGTGAAACGAAGCCCCGGCTCGTTTCCATTTCGCTAATCCCCGTAATGACCGTTTTTTTCCTCTCTTAGCTCCACGCCCAAGCAGACGAATGAAAATCATTCCTCACCGTAGATTTACCTCCTCCGTGGACAATGCGCCCGTGGCCCCCAGCGAAACGAGCGGACCGTTATTTTGAACGGGAATTACGCTGGCGAAGAATGCGCACTTTTGCCATTGCCTCTGTAGTTGTCGGGTCGCGCGCGGGGCCGTTTCGCGGCGATTACACAACGAACTGGTTCCTTTCGGGACGGCGAGGTCGACTCGCGAGGAACGCTTACCCGCCTCCAATCTTTTTATGGGGTGCACAGATCTATGGTAGCTACGGAACGCTCGCTATTCGCGAATTTTAATACGCGAACCATTCTCTTAATCCTTCGAGGATAACAATGTTTTGAAGTGCTAGACACGTTTTCGTTAGATTGCTAGATTGTGCATTAATCCTTTGGGGGAACGGTGGGATTTAAAGTGCTACATTCTTTCTGATGCGCGCTGATGCATGGTGGGATATCTCGAGACGCACATGGAAATATTGCAATTTTTGCATGCGCGTTTATAAACCTATGTGGCACGGTGGGACTATTTGAGTCCAATCCTATGGTAACAAATTGAATTGAATTGTTATTATGTTTTTTATGTTTTTATATTATGCGATTTCTTTGTTAATACAAATATACCAATTTCGTTTCATTTAAAACGCGATAAAATGTCTGTGCAACATGGGACTTCTTTATTTCCCGAAATCCTGTGCCTTAAAGAGCTAAGGGGGCGGCATTGAGGCAAAAATAACTACCAGTAATCTTCCAGATAAAGTATTGAACAGCATGTTTTTATGCTGATTGGAATTATGAGCAAATTATTTTTTCGTCAACTATAACAATTTGTTTGGGAACAAAACGATTCTTTTTGTGTGAAAGAAAACTTCGAATCGTGGCATATGGTCTCCGAATTGCCTTCCAATCGTGTCATGTGGCCTCCGAATTGCCTTCGAATCGTGGCAGAAAATTAGACATAAAAAAGTCATCGTTTGAAATTTTAGGTTTATTATTACATTATCAAGGTTAAATTGCGATTTCGCACTCGTTCACAGTCGACTCGAAAATAACTAGCAGCTTGTACCACCGATACTGGCACCGAACTGGCGCGTGATCAGTGTATTCAGGAAAAATTGCTACGCGAGGAGTGTGGCGGCGACGCGCGTGGAGGGAGTCCCGCACAGCGGCGCGGCGCGTCTACCGGGTGAGCATTGTAATTCTGAACTACGACGGCGACGCGACGCGACGCAGAGTGCCACCCTGTAGACGCGCCGCGCCGCTGTGCGGGACTCTCGCGCATGCGTCGCCTGCCCCCACTCCTTGCGTAGCGACTTTTCCCGAATACACCGCGCACGATACACACGTTGTACCAGCGGCCGTTAACGTCAGTTCGTGCCATGGCACAACTGTTGTGTCAGCGGCCGCTAAAGCGTTAATGTACACCGGCATGCTGGCCGCCGCCTTTTTTCGCCGACCGGCCCGAGTTTCTCTAGAAACGAGCCGCTGGGCCCGAAGAATCGCGACTCAGTATTCTCAGATCTGCCGGTTTCAATGCCGATCTCCGAACATTTCTGGGAGAAATTACTGTAGCCGTTGTACCCGATGTATCTCCGGTACAAATTTCTCTGCACGAATCAATAAGTATCGAAACAATCGAAAGCAGCTTAACTGTTTCTGATGGTTTGGATAACTGCAGCCACGGTCTAACAACGAAAGCTCGCGAAGCCCAACTTCGCAGCCTATATCGGGGCGCCGTGTTATCAACAAACGCATAGGGTACAGCGCATCGATGCACTATAGACCGGCGGACTAGCAACGCGTTTCCTGCTGATTAATCCTCTTCTAGTTAACACATGCTTGCAAAGACTAGGCAGTTAATCGCATTTGCTCTACGATCCTGCAGAACATCGAACAAACTAACTACATTCTCGAGGCGGGGGAATTATAACGGGTTCGATCTGATGTCGGGCAGAGGCGGGGAGAGAGAGAGGAAAGCCGCGATCGTTCTCCCATCCAGCGAATCCGAGCGACGGAAAAGGGATAGACCAATTTATCATCGAGATAAAGGAATCACGGTGGTTCCGCCTCCGTCGGCCGAGTTCGATAGCGTGCACCGAAACCTACGAAACTCGGCGGCGACGAAGCGAGGCAATAAGATAAGATTCCCAAAAGTTCTCTGGTTCGTCCTCCGGGGCGGTAGCAGCACTAGGGGGAGGGAGGGACGAGGAGGAAAGAAACAGCGAGATCCAGGGGATCGTAGGAAGGCCGACGAAAATCTTCTCTCGCGCAAACAACTCGTCTTCGACGTTATCGCGCGCCGTCGGTCGCCCGACCGGAAACAGCGGCGAATCCTCGCGTCGAGCGAGTATTTACATTTTTTGTTCCTCGGTCATTAAGGATGAATAATCGGTGCATTAACGTGGCCCGCGAACGGCCGCGGCCCACGGTCGTTGGCAGAATTTCAATCGTTCCGGTGACACGAAACTATCAACGAAACCTGTACCCGTTCGAACCTTCCAATTTGCGCCTCTGTGTTGGCTACCGAGCGCCGGGGAAATTTGAGCATCGCGCTTGGATGTAATTTCCATTCGAATTGAAAAAGGACCCCGGCCTATTCGACGGACACAGGGGAAATTGAACGCCGCCGGCCAATACGCGCGGATTTATTTTTTTCGCGCCGCGGTCTAATACCGCCGCGCGAAGGATATGTTCGAGGGGACCCGCTCTCGCGCTTTGTTCTTATCCCGAGCTCCGCGGCGGCGTGTTGTAAATTATTCCAGCCGCTCGACGTCCATTATTATAAATCGTCCGTTTCATTCGTCACGGCGGTTGCCGGGATACTGGAAGAACATTAATATTTATGAACGAGCAGCCTCATTTATGCGAGGAGCATGTTAATGTGTGCGGAGTGGCTCCGGCATTGAATGGGCCTTGATCGATCAGAGCTCGCCGAAATTAGTGTTGGCCGACCGGTGTGATGTTCTTTCGAGGGCTACGGTCTCGTCGTGAAACAGTTCGGGAAAAATAGAATCTCGTTAGAGAGGAACCAGTTCTTTTTTTTTTAGGACAATGGTAGACACGATTCTTTGTTTCGCGATAGTTTGTACGATTTCCGCTCGCGCCGAATTTGAACGAGCAGTTTGATTGCGATGGATATTCTTGGTTAGTTAGGCGAAACGTTGTCGAAGTGTTCGAGAAAGTATTATGTTAATAGGATCGATGACTGTACAGTGTTTATTCCGACAGTAACTGTAATACGTGAATTACAGTTACTGATTCTAATCGTAGTTCATTCGTTTTTCTCTTAATTGCGGGTTTTTGTCGTCGAACCAGGACCACGCTGTTCGAAGGAAAGATGCAGATCCTAGTTTTAAACTTTTAATTATTACAATTATCCTGTGTGCTGTAATAAACCGATCGAAAAATTCGTACATCGATTTAGACATTTATACTGAAATTCTTTATTATACAAACAGGATTTGCAAACATTTAGGATCAGTGTGGGTATTTCTGCGGACGCCCCAAATACCGCTGTATTTTATGAAAGTAATAAAATCTGACATTTTACGGCGTGTAATCTTCTAAAAATGAATCTCATAATTTTTTACATGTTTAATATTGTAAATATTAAGACAAATAACAGCAATCACTGTGAACACTGATTTGAAAGGCATTTATATTTTTATAGTTAACAATAAACTATTCGTGTTAGCGTCATTTGTAGATAAAGTAATTGTTACTTTTATAAACAATCGACGTACACTGTCGCTATCATCTATCCTGAAATATTATTTACTAACACAGTATTTGGCGCACATAGTTTTTTACTATGCGTTTACATTACTGCGATGCTTTACTGAAATGCAGAGTACCTATATATCTAATTTGTAAAGTGCTACAATGAGAATATCTTGATCCTAGAAATTGTAGCAGTGAGTGTACATTTAAAAGAAAATGGGGAAAGTATGAAGGAAGAAGTCAAAGGAAAGAGAACAAAAAATATCAAATGATACAAAGAAAAGGAAAAATGTAAAGTTAATTACCCTAAGAAAAACATGGCGTTAGCCTTGCAAGAAATTCGTGGAGGAACTGTATTACACAAATATCTCGGAAATATAACATTCCAGAATAACGCAGTAATCGGAGTAATCCATAGTATTTGGCACGCAGTAATCGGAGTAATTCACAGCATTTGACACGCAGTAGTCGGAACCATCCGCACTATTTGACACGCAGTAATCGGAACGTCCGCAGTATTTGGCTCGCAGTAATTGGAGTAATCCACAGTATTTGGCACGCAGTATTCGGAGTAATCCACAGTATTTGACACGCAGTAATCGGAAACATCCGCACTATTTGACACACAATAATCGGAACGTCCGCAGTATTTGGCTCGCAGTAATCGGAGTAATCCACATTATTTGACACGCAGTAATCGGAATCATCTGCACTATTTGACGCGCAGTAATCGGAACGTGCGCAGTATTTGGCTCGCAGTAATAGATACACAATCGCAGTAATATATGCACATTTATGGCTTCTTTGCGTTACACTTTTTAATGAAATTTGTGCTTTCAGAGATCTGATATTATGAGAAAACTAAATATTCTAGTTAAATAATAATAAGTATAGCTCAAATCGTCAATTTATTGCCGTAAAATGTCCTATTTTCTCCGTCAAAGTTCCCCCGCCCTCATCAAGGAACCGCAGTAATACCCACACTTGCCCCAGAAGTACGAAGAACATCTAGAAGCCGTCACGTTCGTAACAAACGCTCCGAAATATCGCGCTATCCGCCGGTCGAGGGTCCGCCCGGCATTGTTTAGAATCGGTTAGCGTGGCGTCCGCACGGTGATAACGGCATGCATAAAACGCGACGGATTTTATAACGGCCATTAGCATAAAGTTTACTGTTGCGTCGTCGTCGGAACATAATATCGCGCTGTCTACGATTCAGCGAAGTGACCCCGATGACGTCCGCCGGGTATCGCTGCCAGGTTCGCGGCCGGAGAGCTCTAAACGGCGCGGCGCGGCGCGGCTCGGCCGCGAATGTAAATGAGACATGCGTCCGTAATTAACACGCGAGCGCGGCGGTGAAATAATATTTCGTAATTAATTGTAAGTAGGGTCAAACGGGTGACCCGTATCCTACGGTGGATTTAACGTCGCCGCGGGACCGGCTGCCTCTCCCCGCAGTTGTCGATTGCGTTCCCGCGGAACACAGCAGGATTAATGAAACGGAAGAGTCTCGCGGCGCGATCGGTCAGAGTAATTTTCGCCGATAAAAATAACGAGACCGCGGGGCTAAATGTGTCAGTGGGTCGCCGGTTTCGGTGGCACCGGCGACAGAGGTCATTTTACTCGCACCCATCGACCCCGCGCGTCCTTCGAACGAACGCCCGCGGTAATCGCTCTTTCGACGGCCGATTCGGAAAAAGAATCGGCTCCGCGATCGGTTCAATTCGACCGCCGTCGAGATTATAACAATTCGGAACGCGGGAATCGTCGGAGACCGCGAGCCCGAGAGAAGCCGAGCCCGGCGAGTACATTCGAGAAAACTTGCTATTCTCCGAGGAGTCGTTCATACTTGCGCGATGCGCGCGGCTTAATTCCCACCATTACGGGCACATTAAAAGCCGACGCGTTGCAAATAACTTGGAAGTTTTCTCGCTTCATCGAGGCTCTTCGGAATTAATGGGAATTGTTCGCAACCGAGCCCCTAATTAAAGCTAAAATTCATTTGGTTCGGTTTGATCATTTCTGATTACCTTTCGGTTGCTATGTTCAACCTGTTCGGGTTTTAGAGAAGTGAGATCTTCGCGAATATCTAGTTTTCTGGCTAGACATTGTGTCGCGGCGACGCATTATCAGCGATAATTGTAGTTGTATTTGGTTTCGCAATGCTGATTACCATGTGATTATTCTTTCGTAGAGGTTCAAGGTTTAATTCGTTGCGAAATAGACGAGATTCGATCAAAAAGTGCCCGGAATATTAAATAAGTTATTTATTATCTGTACTGAATATATAGAATAATCTTTTTAATTTTAACTTTTGAAACGTCCGCTTTTTTACTGTGGTTAAAATAATTCTAGCCGTTCTTGTTAATCGTCCCTGCTGCTTCTATGTTCCTTTGATTGCTTTAAAAAATACCACATCGGTCAAGATATTCGTTAATATCGACAGATGCCGGCAAATACGTGTTAATGTCAAGAAAAATTTATTTATTCTTCAATGACGCGATGCATTTCTAAGCATCAAATATAACACAATTGCGTCAGCGTTGTTTCCAATCTTCAAAACGTTCGTGACACGAAGAAGTCGAATACCAACATGTACCAACATGTGTACCAACGTCGGAGATAAAGATCGATTCCGGAAACATTTTAATCACTTCTAGTATTATACTTCAAACATTACACGGTCGAGTCAGGTCAAGAGGTCCATCGGAGTTAAGAGATTAGTTACATCGCGTGTGTGATAAACGAATATGTAATACGGAATTTACATATAAGGATAATATGTATACGGAAATATAAGTATATAATAACTAGTATATAATAACTAAAAAATAATAAATAAATCGAATATATTATTCGGAATTAAATAGTTAAAAAAGTTAAAATAATTGTGGAACGCTCTGTGTAAGGATAATATAATATATATGTATACGGATAATATATAGATAATATGTATACTGAATACATACGGAGTATATATTGAAGGATAATATACGGAAATATAAATATATAATATCGGAATGTACCACATATAGCGTATTATAAACGAAAATTGATTGCAATCTACAGCAGCTACAAAGGAATTCCATTGCACAACGAAAAGCGAAACTCACAGGTGTTGTACATTATAAATAAACCTTGAAAACGATGTGGAATGAAACGAGAAGCAAAGTGATAACTAGACTGCAGATTTTATCAGAATTTATTAGAAAAATGAAGTACGTCAAATACAAACGTGAAAATACAGAAGAATTAAAAAAATTTTGGTACATTATTCCCGACTGATTAAGATCGTTAAAAGGCAAAAGATATTTCCATTCGATTCATATTTCTTACAATTAACCCTTATCGCTCCAAGAATTTGACATAGTGATTTGTAGCGAACTCCAGACAAATTAGAAATAATAAAAAACTAAATTAAACATTTTACTTGAAAATGACGGCAGACATTTCCACAGGTACGATGTGCTTACAGTGAACTAAACTATAACTACAATAATCATACCACTGCGAAATTCTGACAGCGACAGGCTGTCGATTGGATTAGAACGCTGCGTAAAGCTTGACAGTATTACTGCCGTTTAATTACGTTTCGAGTAATTAGGGTTAACTCAGATAATCTTTATTTTCCGTAAAGAAATCCGCAGTCATGACAAATTAACTCTTCGCACTCGAAGTCAAATCAACGGAACATTTAAAATAATTTTCCCGACCCGCGATTTTTCCATTTTATATGACCTAGCGCATTGTATACATATAAATTTGTGACTCGTACAACAGTTCACGCTCTCAACAGCCCTTCGAAATATAAACAAATGTGATTAACAAAATCATTTTGAAAGCCGACATAACAATTTTCAACGGCGCCTTGTAGTCGTCACTCGAGTACAAAGGGTTAACATCGGCGGATGAACATTTGCCTGATTTAGGTAAAATTCCTGTCGCACCCATCGCACCCGTCGCACGTTCGTCCGCGAGCAGAGAGAGAGCACGACGTCGCGACGGTCGCGCGACGGCAAGCGGAGAGTATCGCTGACAGATTAACGCGGGCCGGGAAACGATCGAGTTTTGCCCATTTGGTGAACAAGTATCTGCGATCTTCGGTGCGCCGGAAGTTCGGCGCGGTCCCGAGACAAGCGTTTAATTTACCGGAGCAAACTTGGGGGGGAGGGGCTCGCGAACAAAGTCGGCCGCGAGCGTGTGTAGCGTCGAACGAAATTGCCAAAGTTGTTCGGCCAGAACGACAATGGCGTAAACGAGGTGTAAAGTCGTGGTGTACGTAGTAGCATCGTCCTACGTCGACAACGGCGGCGGCGACGACGACGACGACGACGACAAGCGTCGACGTCGGCCGAAGCGACGGGACGACAGGTAGACGCGAGCCCGGTAATTAGTTTACAAGGTCGGTATCAACGGGCCTTTCGCGTGACGGACAACCACCGAAAAACCAATTCTTCCGCACCCTGCGGCCGCCTGTCTTTCTATCTGTCCCGATCACCGCCAACCCGCACCCCGTGTATCATTCCCGAGGCTCGGGGGCCACAGGCGACTGACTTATGAATAATGCATACGATAAATTCGCGTCGCACGCACGCATGCACGCCGGTAATTCCATTAGCTGTACCATTTTGCCGCTCGATAGCCGCTACGTTTTCGATCGAATAACTCCTGCCGGTCCGGCTGTCGCATCGGACGAAGATTCCGGACAGATTATTACGGGAATGCAAACACCGGGTCGTTCCCGTCGCCGCCTGCCAGTCTGCTGCGAGACCGCCTCTCAAGACGTTCGGCCACTTGGGGACCGGGGGTCATTGTGCGTGCGACCAATGCCACCGACTCTGACTTGGCTCCGTTGCTCCTTTCGCGAAGCCGCTTATCCCGGTTTACCGGTTCCGCGATTAGAAATTGCTCGAACCTCGCCGAACGTCATTTATTTGTGACGTACGGCGGATCTTTATGCGAAGTCCAAATTGTCTGAAGCAATTTCTAGCGATAGCAGCTAAATTGCAAAATTGCGACTGTTGATCGTTACGCGTGCGATCAGTGCTCTGCCTCAAATTTGTTATAGTTTTAGCGAATTTATTTATCGCGGTTTGTGCATTCGCGATAATTGAACCTCGCTATTATAATTTATTCGATATCAACTCCGCACTGTAAATTATTATGCCACCGACTTTGATTTGGCTCCGTTGCTCCTTTCGCGAAGCCGCTTATCCCGGTTTACCGGTTCCGCGATTAGAAATTGCTCGAACCTCGCCGAACGTCATTTATTTGTGACGGACGGCGGATCTTTATGCGAAATCCAAGTTGTCTGAAGCAACTTCTAGCGATAGCAGCTAAATTGCAAAATTGCAAAATTGCGACTGTTGATCGTTACGCGTGCGATCAGTGCTCTGCCACAAATTTGTTATAGTTTTAGCGAATTTATTTATCGCGGTTTGTGCATACGCGATAATTGAACCTCGCTATTACAATTTATTCGATATCAACTCCGCACTGTAAATTATTATGCCACCGACTTTGACTTGGCTCCGTTGCTCCTTTCGCGAAGCCGCTTATCCCGGTTTACCGGCTCCGCGATTAGAAATTGCTCGAACCTCGCCGAACGTCATTTATTTGTGACGGACGGCGGATCTTTATGCGAAGTCCAAATTGTCTGAAGCAATTTCTAGCGATAGCAGCTAAATTGCAAAATTGCGACTGTTGATCGTTACGCGTGCGATCAGTGCTCTGCCTCAAATTTGTTATAGTTTTAGCGAATTTATTTATCGCGGTTTGTGCATTCGCGATAATTGAACCTCGCTATTATAATTTATTCGATATCAACTCCGCACTGTAAATTATTATGCCACCGACTTTGATTTGGCTCCGTTGCTCCTTTCGCGAAGCCGCTTATCCCGGTTTACCGGCTCCGCGATTAGAAATTGCTCGAACCTCGCCGAACGTCATTTATTTGTGATTATATCAGGGCGGCGGATCTTTATGCGAAGTCCAAATTGTCTGAAGCAATTTCTAGCGATAGCAGCTAAATTGCAAAATTGCGACTGTTGATCGTTACGCGTGCGATCAGTGCTCTGCCTCAAATTTGTTATAGTTTTAGCGAATTTATTTATCGCGGTTTGTGCATTCGCGATAATTGAACCTCGCTATTATAATTTATTCGATATCAACTCCGCACTGTAAATTATTATGCCACCGACTTTGATTTGGCTCCGTTGCTCCTTTCGCGAAGCCGCTTATCCCGGTTTACCGGTTCTGCGATTAGAAATTTCTCGAACCACATCGCCGTCATTTATTTGTGAAGGACGGCGGATCTTTATGCGAAATCCAAGTCGTCTGAAGCAATTTCTAGCGATAGCAGCTAAATTGCAAAATTGCAAAATGGCAAAATTGCGACTGTTGATCGTTACGCGTGCGATCAGTGCTCTGCCTCAAATTTGTTATATTTTTAGTGAATTTATATATCGCGGTTTGTCAGCGATTTGTGCATACGCGATAATTGAGCCTCGCTATTATAATTTATTCGATATCAACTCCGCGCTGTAAATTATTATGCCACCGACTTTGATTTGGCTCCGTTGCTCCTTTCGCGAAGCCGCTTATCCCAGTTTACCGGTTCTGCGATTAGAAATTGCTCGGACCTCACCGCCGTCATTTATTTGTGACGGACGACGGATCTTTATGCAAAATTGCAAAATGGCAAAATTGCGACTGTTGATCGTTACGCGTGCGATCAGTACTCTGCCTCAAATCTGTTATATTTTTAGCGAATTTATATATCGCGGTTTATCAGCGATTTGTGCATACGCGATAATTGAGCCTCGCTATTATAATTTATTTGATATCAACTCCGCGCTGTAAATTATTACGCGAGAACAAAATTTTCTATAAAGTTTGCGAACGATTAAATGAGATATATATATATACGAAATGTATACGGAATATATATTGAAGAATAATATACGGAAATATAAATAAATAATATCGGAATATAGCACATATAGCGTATTATAAACGAGAATTGATTGCAGTCTACAGCAGCTACTAAGGAATTCCATTGCACAATATTAAATCCTTATCTAAAGAATTTTCATAAATATTAGCAGTCTTTCGTTTCTCTATAATTTTCACCGTTCGATATTTCGCGCGTACGTTCCTGTTAAAACATTTCAGAAAATCCACGATCTACGAACGCGGGCGACGCGTTCTCTAAAAAAAAACCTGATAGAAAACCTGTCCGTGTAGTACACGGTGGCGTATGCTTGCGTAGTTTAGTCACTATCAATTTTTAAGCGTACTCTAAGCCGAGCAAAGCTTTTTATCATACTAATCCCGTTTTCATAGCACCGGTGCAACGCGACTGCCCTATTTCGCTGATAAATTCCTTGCTGTTCGCAACAGCTTGGATATACAATTAGGTAGAAATTAATTATAAATTTCATATAACGTAGCCCCATAAACCAGTAAATTAAGCAGGAAGTGATTAATACGTCCGTTGCCAGCGTCATGCGTATGCGACGACCATGATTTTCAATTTTCCCGTGAAGAAAATCATATTCATTTTCGTGCGTGACGTTTTATTTATGATTGGAAAACATAGCGCGACATTGGGCGAATTTATTACATTCCTGCGACCGTATTTCACGGGAGAAGGAGAGTTAATAAAATATCATAACCGGACTGTAGATTCTTACGAATTTATGGCGAAAACGAGTTCGCCGTGATTTAAGACAGCGGAACGATCAAAAGAATGTTAGAACATCGATATATAATACTAACTCAACGTTACGATTACCAGTAACGGATATTTTCTGTTCCTCGCGATCCACGTAAATAATAATTTCAATTTTTTTCGGCCTAGTAATAACCATGAGCGCTTACTAGTAACAACTATTAACCCTTTGCACTCGAGCGGCGACTTCGAGTGCAAATCACCTAAACGCTAAAATTTGTTACATCGCGTTCTAAGATCTAACGTTCACATTAACGAAGTTTGCATCGAAAGAAAAAAATAGTTCAAAGTGTAACCGTGCGCGTGAGTCGCAAGGCTCGATTTCGCGTGCCTGAAAATTGCGCTTTGTCCTATAAAATGAAACTGCTATAAGTCTCGAGAGAATAAATGATTTTAGATTCGCTGAAATAGCTGAACAGCTATATTAATTGCTAAAATAGCGTCGAGTGCGAAGGGTTAACGGTGATAGCCAGCCGTTCGATCTCTGCGCGAAATAAAAAGTGTCTCTACAGATAACAAGGTGACACTAACGCGGCCTGCCTTCCGTTTCGAGCACAGCACTTCGACCGTAAACGCGTAAAAGCCGTATTCGATCTCAACAACCAAATAATCTCTTCACCGAAATCCCAGCGAGAAAAAGAGCGAGCGAGAGAGAGAGAGAGAGAGAGAGAGAGAGAGAGTCTCGCAAGAACTCTCGGTAACAATATCTCGAGCGAAAATTTCAGTGAACCCAATTTCTCCGGCGAGCCCTCCCAAGTTCACTTGACCCTTTTTTCAGCTGGATGCCCCGGACCGAAACCGTACACAGAGCCGCGACAGCCGCGGCCCGGCAAGCCTAACCGGATCCGTATCATAAGCATGCGTTTAATCGTGGAAAACGTCGGCACGGTATAATTACCTTCGGTGCACATGAAGAGTATGGCAGCAATGGAGAGCCTCGCTTGCCACCTCAAAGCCATGTCCGCAATTGTTTGATGGCGCGTTCACTTTGGTACCGAAGCGATTCACATCCTCTTCACTGGATGACGACGCACCGACTACACACAGAGGCCATGTACCAGCACAACGCGGCGATGGAATCCTTATCTCGAGCGCGATGCCATCGCGCCAGCCCGGAAAACACTGTTCACCGAAGTCCCGAGGCTCGGCCGGGCATCAATCGAACCTTTGATCACCTTTAGCGGCTCATTCATCGGGTATACCGGCTGCCACCCGTAATCCACACGCAGCGGCCCGAACAGAGGGAAAGACGCACACACTCGCGACAGCTTCTAGGGGCTCTAGCAGAGTTCAGGTAGCTGGCAACCGGTACCAGGTTGTGCCTAGAGCCGGGCTCGAACGGCGAGCGCGGGTCCGAAACTCGGCGGCACGTAGATCCGTGTCACGGATCGTCGAGCGTCGTCGCGTTTTCCGAGTCGATCGTCGCGGCAGTCGGGTCGCGTTTGAACCGCCGTTCGGATTCGTTGAACTCTTCGATCGGTCCCCCGAGGTGTCTCGATGATCCGCCGCTCCGCCAGTCTCGGCCAAATCCGGTCGTGTCGCCGCGATCTATGGATCCGCGACGGGATCCGTTCCTGAACCGTCGAAACTCGCGAAAGCCGACTCTGTCATCGCAGCATCCGAGAGCGCGAAACGTCGCGCTTCTTTTTCGCGCTCGATCCGCGACCGCGGCCGACCTCGTCCCTCGGAAGCCTCGAGAGGGTTCGAGTTACTTTGAAACGGGATCAAGGTCCGCTATCCAGAAGCTCGAGGAGTGTTCGCTCCGGAGAGCCTCCGTCCCACTCTCGGCGAGACTTAGTCAGCGTTCTCGGTGTCAACAGATCGTTAGAACGTTTCACGGACAGATCGAGGAGCATCTGCCAGCCCGGCGCAGGGCCCGCGGCATTCGTTTCCCCGACATGATCTCACGTGCTCTCGAACCCCCCGGAACCACAAGATCCTTCAGAGCAGATCCACTGGGCAATTTTGTGCGCGCACACCGAGCTACCGCGAGTTCACACTGGTTCGCACGGGTTCAGGCTTGGAGAAGCGCGTCGAGAGATTGGCCGCTCGGTTTCTCTTGGTTGCGGTCGCGAGTGGCCTCCGCGGGCGGCCCGACGGCGGGCTTCGATTCTATTTCAACGGAAGTCTCGCGACAGTGCTCGCGACATCGTATATAGGACGACGCAACACGCACCACGTCTTGATTCGGTGGCAGATTTACCCTGACTGGGGAGATTCTCGGCCGTGGGAGCATGCGCGCTTCCGATCCACCTCCTGCCGATGGTGGAAACGCGCAGAGGGTCCACGAACAGGGTCCGCGCACACGTAAGGTCCTCCCGACACACCGACAGCACGGCACACCCACGCGCCCACCGACGAGAGAGGGCTCACCTACATCATCGCAGACCGGGCTTCGTGTAGTCCTCGGGGTGGCCCGCGTCCGCCGCGACGTACGGCACTGTGTGTCACGGGCAGAAAGTGTGGCAGCCCGTGCAAGGAGCACCGAATCGAGCCATGGGATCTCTGCGATACCCTGTGGAACGGGAATCGAGATTTGGTCGCGTGATCGTTTCAACACGTCGACCCGATCCCGCGCCGACCCAGATCGGTCCCAGTGCGAGAAATCGCGCGATACCATGAGATCGACGAACTGTTCGCGTTACGCTCGCTCCACGGCGAGCTTGCCGGAGGACCAACGGACGATCCTGTGCAACGCCGATCAACAAAGTGTCCTACTACTTTGCAACTGCTTTGGGGATCGCAGCTTTTTTTTCGTCCCTAGGTAGTTGCTCTTTCGGTTTGCATCGATAGAGAGCGTTATGTTTACATTGTCGTTCCTTCGTTAGGGCTATAATTTTTTTATCTTTAGTTTCGGTAGTTCACACGTTTAGGTTACTGTAGAAACAAATTCCGTGTAGTTTTGTTTACAACTGATGGTTTGCTGTCGATTTTAACACGGAGTGCAGAAATGAACGTTTTCGACATATTTTACTTTTTTAGTTTCATAAAGGCGTGATAGCGGCCGAGGCTCGCAAGGAGATACGCGAAATTTATGGCGACGATTGCTTAACAGAACGCACGTGTCAGAATTGGTTCTGACTTTTGGGCATCGAGCTTGCGAGCTTGCGAGCTTTTGAGCTTTCCGAGCTTTCGAGCTTTCGAGCTTTTAAGCCTCGAACTTTCGGGCTTTGAGCATTGAACATTGAATATTGAACATTGAGCATTGAGAATTGAACGTTGAACGTTGACCATTGAACATTGAACATTGAAAAGAGATACGCGAAGATTACAGTGTCGTTTGCGCAAGAGAACGCGCGTGTCACAATTGATTCTGACTTTTGGGCATCGAGCTTGCGAGCTTGCGAGCTTTGGGCTTTGGACTTTGAGCCTTTTAAACTCGCGAGCTTTCGAGCTTTTTGAGCTTTCGAACTTGCGAGCTTGCGAGCTTTTTGAGCTTTGAGCCTTTTTAACTTGCGAGCTTTTGAGCTTTCCGAGCTTTCGAGCTTTTGAGCCTCGAACTTTCGTGCTTTGAGCATTGAACATTGAGCATTGAGAATTGAACGTTGAACGTTGAACATTGAACATTGAACATTGAAAAGAGATACGCGAAGTTTATGGCGTCGTTTGCTTAACAGAACGCGCGTGTCAGTATTGGTTCAAAAAATTTCGTTCGGAAGATTTGTCACTTAAAGATGACCAACGTTCTGGTCGATCTTCTGAAATTGACGATGACAAAATCAAAGCCATAATCGAATCGAATCGTCGTATAACTGTACGACGGAAAATACGACTTTAAGAAAAGCGCTCCGTTCATGATAATTCCGTTTATGTCCTTGAACACTGTTTCTCTTTTACGTTGTTACATATCATGATAAATCAAGTAAACTATTCAAAGATGCTCAAGTTATTTTGTTCACCCGGTATACACCGAACAGCGTTGGCAGTTAATTTTGAGGAATAAACGGTTCCCAATGGGAACCGAGGAATCAATGAATTGTAATAGATGACTCGAAAAGATAAATCCTTTTTAAAGCGCCGATCGGTGGCTTCATATTTTATAGTTCCGGGATGGCGTAATGTAACGTGGAAGAGAACGCAATATAACCGAATATTTGCTATCCTCGTGGTTGGACTTTCTACCGTCTTGCGGTTAGTGTCGTTATTCCGATCGTAGAATTTCTGCAGTTTTGGGCGAAGAAAGTTAAGAAGATTTCGAAGTTTTCCGATAACCCGATGGTAAGCTCGCATTTATGTAATACTTTTTGGTACGGTCTTATCCAACGTAACCAGCTAAGACAGTGCGCACAGAGCACGGAAGCGCATATTTTGGTTAAAATTACGAGGAATGCGAGAATTGAACATTTCGCACTCGAGCGGCGACTCCGAGGCGCCATTAAAAATTGTTACGTCGCGTTTCAAAATAATTTTATCAATCAAATTTGTTTATATTTAATGGAGCGTTGAAAGCGTAACTGCATTGTGTTGAAAATAAATAAAAATGGAAAAATAATATATAAATAAAATAAATTTCCATAAAATGGAAAAACCGTGGGTCGGAAGAACGGTTTTCAATTTTTCGTTGATACGGCTTCGAGTGCAAATGGTTAATTAAATCCAAGATCGTGCTTGGACAAATGTTGCTCGTACAATAATTTACATTCGAGTGCGTACACTTTCGTGCGAGGCTGGATTATCATCAAAAGATTGTAGGCTGTATGCAAATTAAATTAAAGCTGTACCACAGTTGGGAAAACGGAAATTAAATTGAAATTCATTTCCTCTTCCGGAAACTGCAGTTATGTGTTCCCTAAGTATGTTCGGTATGTATGCTATTAAACTCAAACCTACGTTCACAATCTTTCACTGTTTCTTAATGGTGCGAATTTTTGTTGATTTTTTAATGCTTTCTTATACAAAATATTTTCGTCAAGCATATATATATAAACTCGCTAATGAATATTCAAACGGGGAAATTAATGAAATATAAATAAGGGTATAGCATCACGGATAAAAGGCGATAAAGAAGGAAACTGTTTAGTGACATAAAAATGTACCTTCCCTTCTTCTCCTGATGTATGCATTAATTATGTAATTACAATACTAGAGTTACAATGCATTAACTGTGCTGTTACAACTAATTTGTTCATTTATCTATCTTGATTTGTTTAAAATTAAGATCGTACAGCGTTAATAACACTGACATTACATAATATTGTAAGGAATTGGTTTCTCCGAAAGCGAGCGCAGTTAGAATACAAATCACGTGACACACAGCAATTGTGCGCGCGGCTGGACGAAGATAAGACGAAGAAGCTGAAATGGGATCAAGGTATGTCTCAATAGTTCTATATTACGACAAAGGTGGCTGGTTCTGCTCTATTAATCTTGAACAATAACATTCCTTAAAAGTATCTGATAAAACTTACGAATATACACCTACTTAATCTAACATTTGTTCTTTGGCTGTTCGCAGTCTTTTTTGTAAACGCATTGTTGAGTCAATATTCTCATGTGCTTTCTTGTACGTATTAACTTCTCTGAATTCACATGGTACAACAATAGGAATATTCTTACCCAAATGAGGAGCAACGATGTTGACTTCTGAGATGCGCCCGTTCATTTTGAAATCGCATATCTATGTATGCAGATGTTGCATCTCATAAATCGACACGGCGGCGAGTGGGAAAAGTGCGTTTTTTGTGCTTCTAAGTTTGGTAAGAACATTACTACTATAGTCGTAGCAATCTAAGCTTAGAACTTATTTTGTGAAACTATACCAAAGATTTGCTTTAAATAGTAGAAGAGATTCTACAGTTGGAATTTTAGGGGACATAAAGCGGAGGCTAGTCCTTGGCGAAGATGGTTCTATGGAACACTATAGAAGCTCCTCCAAATTGACGACAATAACATTACATTTTAACTAATAGCACAGTGTACAAAATATAAGCAAAGAGTTTCAGACCTATATCTTCGGGGGACATACAGTAATTTCTCCCAGAATTGTTCGGAGATCGGAATTGAAACCGGCAGATCTGAGAATACTAAGTCGCGATTCTTCGGGTCTCGCGGCTCGTTTTTAGAGAAACTCGAGGCGGTCGGCGAAAAAAGGCGGCGGCCAGCATGCCGGTGTACATTAACGCTTTAGCGGCCGCTGACACAACAGTTGTGCCATGGCACGAACTGACGTTAACGGCCGCTGGTACAACGTGTGTATCGTGCGCGGTGTATTCGGGAAAAGTCGCTACGCAAGGAGTGGGGGCAGGCGACGCATGCGCGAAAGTCCCGCACAGCGGCGCGGCGCGTCTACAGGGTGGCACCTATTGTATTGCATTGTACCCGCAGCTCTGCGTCGCGTCGCGTCGCCGTCGTAGTTCAGAATTACAATGCTCACCCGGTTGACGCGCCGCGCCGCTGTGCGGGCTCCCTCCATGCGCGTCGCCGCCACACTCCTCGCGTAGCAATTTTTCCTGAATACACTGATCAACCAAAAATTGGACATTTCCGGGAGAAATTATTGTACAACTTAGCTTGATCTTTAACACTAAGATGATCTCTGACTCAAAAGAAGTAAAAATGAAGTTCGATCAGGACACTGTAGAACCGGTACAAGAAACTTTAAGTTTCTTATCCCCTTAATATATAGTTCGCCGTCGCCTGTACACGGTATGCTAATAAGTTCTGCGTATGATAATACCGCAATAATAACGAAATCTACGTAATTACGGCGTTGCTGGTTATCGGCGGGCCGCGAGGCGGCGAAAAGCGCGCAACTCTTTCGCGCTTGTTGCCGCGCCTTCTTTTTTCTTGCCGGCGACTTTAGCAACACGCCTCGCAGAGATCTCGGAGAATACAAGACGGATTTTCGTCGCGTGATCTTTGAGCGACGGTTGTGCGCGGAAAACAACTTTGTACATCGTTTAAACCGACGATTATAAACCATGATACCTTTCTTGACAAGTTCTCGTTTGCGTTCTATTGTCGGCAACGTGTGTTACACCGACGGTAATGCGCCATTGCGATGCCATTTAGTAGCTCGTTATTGCTGCACACGCCTATTTTCAGTTCGATATTCGGGGCGTGCCGAGAGCGGCGGAGGTTCGAAAATTTATTCGATCCGCGAGAGTGACACAATTCGCGATTCGACTGAAGCTCATGGAATGCAGAGTTGAAGTTTTACTGAATTTACGACGCGTTTCGTAAGCGTCGCGTGGTAACGGCTAAAGACAGGTTCTGTTATTGGTCTCCACGCGTTCGTAGCACCGTTCGTTATCGGAATTCGGTTCTAGGTGAAAGAACAAATACAAAGGGAACGATATTCGCTTTTTTAAATATGAAACCTCCGAGAAGTCTCCGTGTCTTACGCCACGCTTTGCGCGAGGGAACGTTTCACGGAAACGACGCGTCGTGCCCACTGTACAGTGGGCCCTCGACTTTCGCACGCAATTGGTTCCTGAAAGTGTGTGCGACTGTTGAATGTTCGAAAGTAGAGGGATGTAAAAAAATATGCACCAAAAACGGCGTTTTGAAGTATCTATTTATTTATTTAGCTTTCGGGTGTTCTCTTTATAAACTTGTCAAGAGTTAGTCGAGTACCTCCTTTTTCTTTCTTTTCGCGATAAAGATTTCAATAACACGCAGTGTGTTTTTGTATTACCCTGCGTACTCGTGATATACGTTCTCTCATTCTTCTATAATAGTTAAAAATTTGTCTAGACGCGCAAAGGCTTCGTTCATATTTTTAATTGTCAAAGTCTCGACCTCTCGTCGGAACAACATTGTAATCCGATGGCTAAAATCTGATGTCCCCTGAGAGGCGGCATCCAATTACAATGCAGCCTGCTCGACTCGCGATGTCCGCTCAGAGGGAACGTTCGACCGCAAGGGCTTGCGAAGTTGAATTTTTTAAAATGTGCGAAATAGCGAATTGCGCGAAAGTAGAATGTGCGAAAGTCGAGGGCCGCCTGTACAATCCTCTCAAGAGTTTGAAAGAATTTCAGAACACTGTTGCATGTATTACTTTTTATATATTGAGATGATTGTACGAAGAGATCATTTTTTAGCTATTTTCTGTGTCTTAAAATCGACATACAAATATTTTATTTTGGACAGAGATTTAAATAAAGAAGTGTGCCACTTGAGAATTTCTTGATACTTGCATTATGGCGACGAGTGCTATGTTTCAAAAGGTATGGAATCATATCTTGAAATGGTGAAGTAATTACTATAGTAATATTTCTTCAGCTTGTTCTGCAGGAGATTATTTGGGAGGCGTGATTATTCGAGTCTCGCGGCTCAATTTTATAGTCGCCGATTGTGAACGATTACAAGAATGAGGTACAGGGCTCGAATAATCGTATCTCTTCTTCCTAAATTGTCCATTTTTGTGTAAAAGTTGAAAGAAAATGAAAAAGAATTTACTGTATTATTGCTAAAACACGCAGAAGTATCTTCCGTAAGAAAAAGTACAATAAAGTCTCCCTAATTGGCGCTTAGATTCTGTACAAAACTGATTCTGTAAAAACGCTTAGATTCAGTGCTTCAGTTTGTAAATAAAAGTGGACAATTTGGAAAGAGGAGATTAGCTTGCGAAGTTGAATTTTTGAAAATGTGCGAAATTGCGAATTGTGCGAAAGTAGAATACGCGAGAGGGCCGGCTTCGAACAACGATTAATGCGTTCTCCTTGCAATATTTCCCACGATGCATAAAAAACAAAAAATTACACGCGATTCAATGATTGACACTACAAAACGCGCGCGCGTTACATCGAGCTCCATACAACCGAGCAAAATCAAGCAATTATTGATTTACACAATAATTTAGTTACCGCCGTTATAAATTAATTCGGGTGAACACGATTACGCTGAAATGTTCACCGCGATACGAGTTTAATTAACGCAATAATATTAAATTACCGCGCGCTAAATTATTTGAACAGGAGCTAATCTGGTAATAGATTTTAAGCAGCACTGTAAACTTTCGGCGGAGCTCGTAGATTGAATTTCCACAGGCTAGCCACTCTCTTCTTCGTTCTCAGCGTGAGTTGTATTTCATAAAACGGTCGGTTATCCGTCTTCCGCCATTCTATTCGCCACTGTCTGCCAGGACTTCCGCAATTAGCATGTCAAGGAAGCTCGAAAGAGCTGTCTTATCCCTAGGCCCGGTTCTCAATCGCCCGCGGTAACCGCGCGCCGCCTTTGTTTTCGCCCGCGTAAATCTGTTGCGATGATCGCCGGGCACGCTATTTATGCTCGCTGCTGGATAAACCAGATGAAAATGGACACGCGAGCGCGCGCCGAGTGTCACACGCGACAATGTCGGTCGATTGCGAATAGCGTCACTCGATCGTGCACGAATCGGCCGGCCAAGTGGTAAGCCGCGCTTTTTAATGTTTCGCGAGAGGTACGCTTATGAAGTACATAGACTGCATTTTTCGACTGCATAGAGAGATTTTCTGCATTTACGAAAAATGTGGCTATATACAAAATGCAAAACCGCGAAGGTATTGGATGAATTTAAAAAAATTGTTACTTTATTGTTAACGTGTTCGTAGCATCGAAGCGAGGAATGCAATCTCAATTAACCTTCTTGTAATTGTCTTGCAATTAAAGCAAAATATTTTTATTTTGCGTAAATATCTAGAGTCTAGGTACAAGTATGCCAAGGATCTCTACGCGAACTCGTACTTCCACAAAGAATTTTAATAACTGCAGGATAAGGACCTAATGAATTAATATAATTAAACTGTTAGAAATACTTCATAAAATACTTAAATACTTAAAAAAAGTACTTAATAGTATATATATAATAAAATGCGATATTGAACCGAAAAGTTTTAGCGAAACTACGTGTTAAGTAGTGCAGATCAACGCTGCTCATGGCCACCATTGAAGATGTTGAAATTAAGATGACACGTTTTCTTGTACGGAACCGGTCTGCGGATTTTACGCACTCATGATTTAATCGAGTGAGTAAGTAAAGAGCAGGAAAAAGATCGAAAGAGTTCAATGGTACGGTTTCATTATTCGATACTTGATAAACCTGTCCAGAAAACATATGTTCATCCGAACGTTTCTATTTTGTACCTTCTTATGGTTATCCTTCTATTATGTACCATTTTGGACAGCATGCTTCGAATTTCCTTCTACCTCAAAGCGTTGCACGAACCACAAATGCGTAAAGATATGCAGTCTATTTACCAAATATCACAAGAGCTCGATTCAAATGAGATATCGTTGAAGGAAACATGCGGTTCTCCGGAGTTAAAAGGAATCAGGTTTTCGAAAGTTCTCGATTGCGTTATCGTTTGTACCGTAATTTCGAGCATTGCGAATTTATGATGCAACGCCTTCAAGGTGGGGCCGAACGTGGAAATGCATTTTTATACGTACATTAATTTTTCCTGCTCACGCATGCACCCTGGAGATTTCACGTCTGCTCGGCAAAGATATATTGTAACTGCGCATCCCCAATAGCCGTTTAAAATAGATATTGCAAACTATAATCTCTGCTGCAGAAGAGAAATTACTTTTTGTCCGACGATGATAAGCAAACGCCACCGAATCGCTAACATTCGACGACATTACCGAAGCGACCATAATCTGGACCATTGTATTTTCTGTTATTTCTCTGCCGTCATATCATATTATCCTAATAATTTTGCATTTACGCATAGAATATGTAATATTCTAAAATAGCTGGGATCTCTAATTTCTCAGATCTTATTTTCGATGTTAATTACGAATCGCTGAAATTACTGAATCAGTACCCATAACGTAATTAACAATTATTTCCTAAATCCTTCATTCCAGCTAAATATCGCATAGTTACACTCTAGGACTCTGTGGAATTATTGTCTGCCATGAAACCGGCATACCTCGCACTCTCACCCTGATTTCGTCGCTATGACATTTTGTGATAATTTCAGTTGAGGGCATTAATTGTATTTCCCAGCATCATGGCAGTAATTTAGTCAAATTGCGATAACATCAAATAGAACGAAATGATAGAGCACGAGCATTTGGATACTGTACAACGTTATAAATTCTTACCAATCTGTTGTTGTAACCATACCATATTTTTTTGCAATATTTACAGTGAAATTAGGTCGACGTATCTTCGAATTGTTTAAGAATGTAGTCTGGTCTTAACGCAGATTTTAGAGCAATATGTCGGATTTAATTTCCAGAGAACAATGGAATGTAGAAGACCAAAATTTTTCCTGTGAATTTACACATATTTGAAGGATCGGCACAAATTTTTACAAGACATTTTAGTAATAATTGCGACTGTTACTAATAAGAGTGCAAGAGTCTCACAGAAATGGAAATAAACATCGTGCTTCCTTCGTGCAGAATCTAACCATCGCCGAATGTCCGCATAATAAATAATCCAGAAACGTTGACAAAATAACAAAAGCTCGGAACCCTGGCCAACACAATTGTAGCTTCAGTCGCATAACTTCCGCAATTATCGGAATATTTCGATGAAAGTTTCTTGCAACGCTGATGAAGAACGAGACCCGCAATAATAAGATCAGAAATAAATGCAGAAATAGTTGCGCGTGAATAAGCCAGAGGCGTCAATTTTTTCTTCGACCAATCGACCCAAATTCGCGAGCCCGATAGGCTCGCTACCTCGTTATATTGTTACCATTCAGCGCGCCTTCATTTCAGCCCTGGAAAACGTTTCGCAGAAGCTTCGAGTCTTGTTCAATATGCCTTCCGCGTCGAGCACATTTTCTTGTCGCCCCTATTGACAGCACGGCTTCCCCGCGTGACTCTCCGTCGACACATTTTAATATCCATCGATCTTACGGCGATACAGCCCTCGGCGAATACGGGGCGAAGAGCAAGCGAAATCACGCGGCAAGGACTTCGTACGTGCGTGAAACCCCTTTCTTTTGACAGAGTCCAGGTAGATCGGGAAATATGGTTGAGAAACCATATTAATTTCATCATCTTCAACGTTGATTATGATAATAGCCCGAATAAAGGATTCAGGAAATCATTGTTAATTAATATTAATTGTTATGGGCGCTGATTTAGTAATTCCGGCGATTCGTAATTAACATCGATAATGAGATCTGAGAAATTAGAGATCCCAGCTATTTTGGAATATTACGCGTACATGCAAAATTATTAGGATAATATGATATGACGGCAGAGAAATAACAGAAAATACAATGGTCCAGATTATGGTCGCTTCGTTAATGTCGTCGAATGTTAGCGATTCGGTGGCGTTTGCTTATCATCGTCGGACAAAAAGTAATTTCTCTTCTGCAGCAGAGATTATAGTTTGCAATATCTATTTTAAACGGCTATTGGGGATGCGCAGTTACAATATATCTTTGCCGAGCAGACGTGAAATCTCCAGGGTGCATGCGTGAGCAGGAAAAATTAATGTACGTATAAAAATGCATTTCCACGTTCGGCCCCACCTTGAAGGCGTTGCATCATAAATTCGCAATGCTCGAAATTACGGTACAAACGATAACGCAATCGAGAACTTTCGAAAACCTGATTCCTTTTAACTTCGGAGAACCGCATGTTTCCTTCAACGATATCTCATTTGAATCGAGCTCTTGTGATATTTGGTAAATAGACTGCATATCTTTACGCATTTGTGGTTCGTGCAACGCTTTGAGGTAGAAGGAAATTCGAAGCATCCTGTCCAAAATAGTACATAATAGAAGGATAACCATAAGAAGGTACAAAATAGAAACGTTCGGATGAACATATGTTTTCTGGACAGGTTTATCAAGTTTCGAATAATGAAACCGTACCATTGAACTCTTTCGATCTTTTTCCTGCTCTTTACTTACTCACTCGATTAAATCATGAGTGCGTAAAATCCGCAGACCGGTTCCGTACAAGAAAACGTGTCATCTTAATTTCAACATCTTCAAGGGTGGCCATGAGCAGCGTTGATGCACTACTCAACACGTAGTAGTATCGTATCTTAAGTCATCGTGTAACACCATACTTTGCGTTATGAATCTTGTTAGAGCAAGACTTACAAATGACTGTCACAATTTTGTCTCTACCGAGATGACAGTGCTTCGAGATATATCGTGAAGGGAAGTACACAATTCGATTCAAATATTTTATTTTGCGATGCTTACGAGTGCAAAGTTCATTTCTTGTAATATATATTTTAATTTAATATTTTAAAATACTCTGCAAATGGTTTCTTTGAGGATAATCTTTAGCTTGGCACGTATTAACCCTCGCGTTACCATCTTCAACCCTCGAGAAATCTCGCGAGGTAGATTTCTACCCTACCCATGATATTTATATTCAAAAGTCCAACTTTGTTATTCGGTGATATTTTTTATATTTATATTTATATTTATATATATATATATATATATATATATATATATATATATATATATATATATATATATAACGTATATATATATATATATATTCATATGATATTTTATTGTGTCCGAAGATATGTCAGTCTATTATTTTTCCTAAAACAATTATTTCAAAAATATAATGACCATGAACGTTATTTGGATATAATAATAGCAACAATAATAATAACAACAACAACAACAATAATAACAATAATAGCAATAATAATATCAATAATGACAACAATAACAACAACAATAACAGCAATAATAATTATTATTATTATAATTATACAACATATATATTGCAACATATTGTGGCTTTTTGCTGCCGCGCACTTCAAAAATTGCATTCCGGCCCACTTTTCAGGAAAACGAAGCGCTGCGCGTCGTAAGGCTGAAAGGAGACAATGGGATAGCGCGGCGATTGTAATTACCCGGTCCGAAATGAAAACGCGAACGGCTCTGTGTTAACAGTTTCAAGTCATTATCAGGCTGAGTAGGACAGAGTTAAGCGAAGCCGAAATTACCCACTCCAGGAAGAATTATCGTCGGCCGATGTATGCCGACGAGAGCGGTTCCATAACACGACGAATAAAAAAGCCGTAGGACCATTATGGGCGACAGGTTGAAAAATCCGGTCGTAATTTTAATTTTCATCGCGCGTCACGTGCGATCAGATACCATTAGACGAGGCGACCCGGCCGCGGGGCGGCGGGTGCGGCGGTCGCTTCGGGCGTCGACCGTATGCGCTCCACACGGGGACGGACCTGCATGCGAAATATGTAAAGAAGGTATAATATTTTGACGACACCGTGGAAACAAATGACGTTCGCTGCAGCCCTCGTATTACCGGCGCCTCGGGCTCAACAACTATCTGGGAAAGTTTGATGAAATCTACTTTATAACCCTCACCTTTGTGAAATATTTGCCGGGAAATTTCGCGCACGTGTCACACCGCCCCCGTAATAACTTCTGCTTTTCGCGCAATGAATACATCGGCCGAGCGTTCATTCGCGCGCCATTCGTCCCCGGGTATCGAGTGAGGGCATAATGAGGCGGCGACGTCGGGTGTAACTCTCGTTCCACCGGTACCCGCAAGTTTCGAAATCCTTCCCCCGAACCGGAAGTCTCGGCTTATGGAACGATTGTTACACAAGCCTCCGGAATTTGAAGTCCGCGGGCCTCCCCCGGAGCCTCGGGTCTTAAGAAACCAACTTCGGAAGCCGATATTTGACAGGATTCCCCGGCCACCGACGGGGACCGTTTTGAATAATCGCGGGACTTTCGATGTTAATTAACACATGAACGACGGTCGGAAGTGATTCCGAGATCCTTCGCGATTCGAACTGATCGATACGATTCGTTTGAAAATCGTTCCTTCGCTTTGAAAGCGCGATACAGTATTGTCTCCCTTATTGACGCTTAGAATGCAGTAAGTTCTCCCTAATTCGCGCTCAGATTATGCAGAAAAATGTACAATTTCGGAGGAGAAGAATACGATTATTCGAGATTTGCGGCTCGTTTTTATAATCGTTGACAATTCGTGACTATAAAACAATCTGAGCGTCAGTAAGAGAGGCATTAGTGTATCGATCCACGTGAACAATTTTAAATCCTTCGTTTTAGGCTGGAAATTAATTGATACGATGCGATTTCAATTCTTTGTTGCGAATTGCAGTAAATTCTCATTAATTTTGCTTCAGTTTCTAATAAGAAATGGACGATTTGGGAAGAGGAGATACGATTATTCGAAGCCTTGCGGCTCGTTTTTATAATCGTTGACAATTCATAACTATAAAAACAAACGACAAGGCTTGAATAATCGTATTTCCGCTTCTCAAATTGTCCACTTTTATGAACAATCTGAGCGTCAGTAAGGGAGACATTACTGTATCGGCCCACGTGCACAATTATAAATTCTTCGCTTTAGGGAAATTAATTGATACGATGCGATTTCAATTCTTCGCTGCGAATTGCAGTAAATTCTCATTAATTTTGCTTCAGTTTCTAAACAGAAATGGACGATTTGGGAAGAGGAGATACGATTTTTCGAAGCCTTGCGGCTCGTTTTTATAATTGTTGACAATTCATAACTATAAAAACGAACTGCAAGGCTTGAATAATCGTATCTACTCTTCCCAAATTGTCCACTTTTATGGACAATCTGAGCGTCAGTAATGGAGAAATTACTGTATCGGTCCACGTGAACAATTATAAATTCTTCGTTTTAGGATGGAAATTAATTGATACGATGCGATTTCAATTCTTTGCTGCGAATTGCAGTAAATTTTCATTAATTTTGCTTCAGTTTCTAATAAGAAATGGACAATTTGGGAAGAGGAGATACGATTTTTCGAAGCCTTGCGGCTCGTTTTTATAATCGTTGACAATTCGTGACTATAAAAACGAACTGCAAGGCTTGAATAATCGTATTTCCTCTTCTCAAATTGTCCACATTTATGAACAATCTGAGCGTCAGTAAGGGAGACATTACTGTATCGGCCCACGTGAACAATTATAAATTCTTCGCTTTAGGGAAATTAATTGATACGATGCGATTTCAATTCTTCGCTGCGAATTGCAGTAAATTCTCATTAATTTTGCTTCAGTTTCGAAACAGAAATGGACGATTTGGGAAGAGGAGATACGATTATTCGAGCCATACGGCTCGATTTTATAATTGTTGACAATTCATAACTATAAAAACAAACAGCAAGGCTCGAATGATAAGGGAGAATTCACTGCAATTAGTACGATCCACTTTTAATTCTTCACTTCACGATGTCAATGAACGTACCTCAAATCTAACTATAATAACTTCAAATTCTTCGTTTCGCGATTATTTCGACTATAAGAATGATTTTATAGACAATTAAGAGATCGATTAATTTTCTCCCATGCGCGTTATCGTAAAAAATCGGCCGAAGTTTTAACGTCTGTGTGATCTTGTAATTTCTAAAAGAAGGTGATTCCACATGTTCAGGATCGATAAGCGAGAGTCGTGAACGCAATGGTTAGTACCGTTCCAGGCGTTCGTCGTTTAATTTCAGTGTCGGTGTTTAAGGATCTCTCTCCCCCTCCCCTCCCACCGCACTATTTCAAGTCTCACGGCTCGTAGCGAGTTCTCTGTCCTGTCATTAGACGGCTGATTATGTGTCCACTCCCCCAACAGGCACAATAGACGGCATAGGGGCAGATGGAACTGCAGATGAAGCTCCCACTCGTGGGGTGCTCCGAAGTATTTCAATTGGGTCTGATCGAAATAGGGTTGACTCACTGTCAATGGCCCCGCTGACAAGTGTGTTCTTACAAGACTCTGTGTTGAACCAATGACCCAGGTTAGATTGCGTTTCGTCCCACGAAATCAACAACCTTGTTCTCTCAGTTCGAAATTTTAGTTTTATTCTTAGTTTTATTTTTCAGTTGAGCTCTCATGCTATCTATATGATAATAATAATAATAATTTGTTTTTTGGCTTTTATAGCGGGGAAGAAATCTTCAACGAGATCCCCGAAAGCGGAGATGATAATAATAATAAATATATATAAATAAATATATATATTTAAATAAATTTATATAAATAATAATAATAATAATAATAATTTGTTTTTTGGTTTTTATAGCGGAGAAAAAATCTTCAACGAGATCCCCGAAAGCGGAGATAATAATAATAATAAATATATATAAATTTTAATATATATCTAAATTTAAATAAATTTATATACATAATAATAATAATAATAATTTGGTTTTTGGTTTTTATAGCGGGGAAAAGATCTTCAACAAGATCCCCGAAAGCGGAGATAATAATAATAATAAATATATATAAATTAATATATCTATATTTAAATAAATTTATATAAATAATAATAATAATAATAATGCAATAATACACACGCAATAATATTGATGGGCTCCATTGTGTTTGCAACAGTCACTCGTGGTAAACATATTTTACCTCCAAATCGTCAATTTTCACGCAACAAAGATATTTGTGATATTATCGAACAATAATTACAGCATAATCTCTCGATCCAAATTAATCAGTTAGCTGTTTTCGAGGAGTATACTCGTCACGTAGAAACGGCAATATTTTGTGTTCATGGCGAGCGTGCTCGTCAAAACCAGCAAACTGATCAAGCTAAGTAAATAAGTAAATGTTAGCAAAATATAAAATTAGAAAACAAAACAGCCATTTCAATACAACACTATTCTATATCCTAACGGTTATTATATGCACTTTTCAAAAAGATCGCATCAGATAACTGGTTAAACGAAGTGTCGTCTTTCGCTGATCGTGAACAGTTCGCTGCCACCGTGTACGTGGACCAGCGACGCTTTTAACCCTTTGCACTCGAAGCTATTTTAACTGTAAATCTAAAATAATTTTTCTGATTTATGGTATTTTCATTTTATACGACAAAGTGCATTTTATGCATGCGAAATCGAGTCTCGCGACTTACACAACGCTTACACTTTTAACAATTTTTAAAAAAATCTAAACTTTGTTGACGTAAAAATTATCTTAGAACGTGATATAGCAAATTTCAGTGGTTACTCCGAGGCACCACTGAAATTTGCTATATCATGTTCTAAGATAATTTTTACGTCGACAAAGTTTAGATCTTTTTAAAAATTGTGCAAAGGGTTAACACTTTGCACTCGAGTTGGTGACTCTGGGGCACCACTGAAATTTGCTATATCATGTTCTAAGATAATTTTTACATCGACAAAGTTTAGATCTTTTTTTAAATTGTGCAAAGGGTTAACACTTTGCACTCGAGTGATGACTCTGAGGCACCATTGAAATTTGCTATATCACGTTCTAAGATAATTTTAACGTCAACAAAGTTTAGATCTTTTTAAAAATTGTGCAAAGGGTTAACACTTTGCACACGAGTGGTGACTCTGAGGCACCACTAAAATCGTTACACGATATGCTTCAAGATAATTTTTATATTGACAAAGTTTACATTTAAAAAATTGTCAAAAGTGTAACTGTTGTACAAGTCACCATAAGACTCGATATCACATTTACCAATTTCACTTTGTCATGTAAAATGGAAATACTATAAGACAGAAAAATTACTTTTGACTTACAGTTAAAATGGCTTCGAGTGCAAAGGGTTAATACAGCAGCGACTTGGAAACAGTGGCCGCGCGTTGGTCCACCCACGCCGCGTCCCCTTCGTGAAACGTTATCGGACGAATGATTCGTTAGGCGGGCAGAGGACGCGACGATGCAGGTTCGCGGCCGCAAGATCGAAGTGCCGTGACGCGTGGTCGCCGTAAAAAGCGTCCTCGAGGTGAAAGTCGATTCCATCCCGACTTTAACGGGCCGTTTCGGGCCGAGACTCGGGCGAACGACTTTCGCGGGCGGTTCTTTCGACAGGCGGGCGGCCTTTCATCGAGCCATCGAGTCCCCGGGCCCGGCGTCGTTATCGGCTCGGTTCACGCGCGACCCGTAGCTGATGAATGGTCCCGCGTCTGCAAAGGCAGGGCCGTCACGCGAAACGTTATTTATAACATCGGCCTGTGGAAGCTGGTACGTCAGTCGGGTCGTCGACAGCGTTTTTCCCCCCTCCCCACCTCCTTGCTTCTTTCTCTTTTTGTCGCGTTGTTGTTGAATGAACGCTCGGCCGTTCGCGGCGTCAACCGACTGCGCGAGCCAGCCGCGACAGCTTCCATGAATTCCGGATTGCTCGGCGTAGTCTTCCATCTACTACCCTGTAATTCAAATGGAAATTCGAAATGGCAGGTTTACCAACGCCGCATGGAAAGATGTTCGCCGGCGAGTGAACAAGAACCTTGATTCCGCGAATTTAATTCGTCAAGAGAAGCGCTCCGCGCCACGGCGAGAAATTAGATGAGATTGTACAGGCTGACCCAGAGCATTCCTTTGCCAAATGGCGCAGCCATGTGCTCGACGCTCTACCAAAATGTATACGCGGACCTCTGGCGGTCGCGTGATTAACCCCTCGCCTTATGATACGGAATCGGACTCGTCGGATTTTATACGCTGTCTGTTGAACGCGCGGAGCTTGGATATTCGCAGCCAACTTTCGCGCGCGGTTCTTTTTTAGCACGTTTTTAATTTACTTTCTCGCTTTTCTTAACCCCTTCACGTACGAATAGAACGGAATTTGATAACAATATCCGAAGGATACTATTTAATTTAATTGAACCGAACTACAGTAATGTCTCTCTAATTGACGCTCAGATTGTCAAAAAAAAAATGGACAATTTGGGAAGAGAAGATACGATTAATTTGAGTCTTGCGCCTCGTTTTTATAATAAGCAGAGCTCGAATAATCGTGCCTCCTCTTCCCAAATTGTCCATTTTTGTGGACAATCTGAGCGTCAGTTAGGGAGACATCACTGTATTACGTGAACAAGCTGAGAAAGAATTTTATTTGAAATTATTTATTTACTTATTTGAATTTATTTGGAAATTTGGATCACCTATTTGTGCACGCAACTTTGTTACTGGTACTGTCGTGAAGGTAAGAACATAGTAAACAAACAATCTTGAACATAGTAATCAAACCAAAATCGACTGCAATAAATTATACAGGGTTAAATTATGGTCCCAAAATTATGGTATTTCCGAGAAACGAGGGATTCCCGAGGTGATTTGAAACAACTTTTCCCTTTACAAAAATTTTCTCCGAGGCACCGTTAACGAGTTATCGACGAAAAACGCTGGCCAATGAGAGGCAAGCTCGAGTAGGCGCGAGGCGGCCGAGCTAATCAGCGGAACTAGGCTTCGCGCGCTCGTTGACTCGGCGAGTTCGTCTAGCGCGAGGCGACCGAGCCAATGAACGGAACCGAGCTCCGTGCGCTCGTCGGCTCGACCGCCGCGCGCCAGCCAAGCTCGCCTCTCATTGGTCAGCGTTTCTCGCTAATAACTCGTAAACGAAGCCGCGGATTGCATTTTCGCTGAGGAAAAAGTTACTTGAAATGATCTCAGGAACCCCTGATTTCCCGGAAGTAGCATAATTTTGGGACATCCCGTATAGGCGTAGGACTAGCGCAGGTAAATTCACGGCAACCGAAAATTTGGCAATTCCGGGAGAAATGATTGCATCTAATGCCACTAATTTTAACTTTTCTTTATGCTCCAAAAGATCTTAAAACGCCGTCGAATAAACGTACGAATAAACCTTGTCAAATTATCGCTGCGAAAGGTATAATAGCTCTTTAGCAAGAAAATTCCGTAACAAAGTTAAAAACACACGCGCTTCACCCTGGAATAGCCTCTTGGGAAAGTCGGCCGCGCTGCGAATGGGATAAGAGAAGGGAAAGTAGCGGAGAGTGCTGCGTGCAGAGCGCGGCCGGACAAAGGTTGGCAGATCGATAGCCTAAAGAGCCGAATCTACGCAGAAAGCAGGGCAAACTACTCCTGGCTTGGAGTTCGTTGATTGGTTAACAAGCTGAATACCCGCGTAACGTTTCGGAACCGTCGTTCGGTCGTGATGGGCGGCAAGAGCCGAACTGCGCGAATCGGAGCGCCGGCGAACTCGCCGGATTCAACTTCTCCGATATTGCTGGCCCTTTGACAGAGAGACGCGCCGGCGAAGTTACGTTTTCTGCCGCGCTAATAGATATACATACACATGTACATACAACGGGCAAATCTATCGGCGCCGTAACTTCACTGTCGCCGGATAGCACGGTACGGGCAATTTCATTTCGCTCGGCTGGCCCGCGTAACAAAGAGCCTCTCCCCCCTTCCCCCTCCCCATCCGGTTGGTTATCATGCACAGATATTTCGATATATAGAATACAATATTCAACATCACGGCTGAATCGCGAGCGATGCAATTATTTTTTAATTGCACAGAATAAATCCGGATTGAACGCCGATACAGAATTCCCCTTTTGCCGCATTCCGGTTTTTGCGCAGGATTCGTCCTTTTTCTTCGCGTAATCTGCCGTTACGCTGACAAAATTGATACCTCCTTTGCTCGTTTTTTACTTCTCGCGCATCATTTTTCGTCGCCGCCGGACTCTGCGAATCATTTTTTTTCATGCGAAAGACAAAATTTTTCGCCCGCAACGATAGCGTCGAATTCTTTTTCACGTTTCCACGATTTCATGTCAAATTCGTGACATACATAGCCTAATCGTTTTTCTATCGCGGCTTTCGAGAAATTTTACGTCGACGTTGAACGTCGTGTTTTTATATTCAAATGCACTTTTCGTGTAACACATCGCGCGCAAGAGTGGCTGCTCGAACGTTCTTTGTCGCGGAATTCGCGACAAATCGGCTGCCGTTATTCTACGAATACGGGGACTTATCAAATGTTTTTAAGCTTCGCGTTGGACATCGTCGAAAAAGCTTCGAACCTCTTCGAGTTCATTGACCGGAAAGCCGGGCGGAAATTTTACACCGACGGAATAACGGCGTATATATCCAGAAAATCGCGCGTTATCATCGAAAGTTCGAAATCAAGTTTCGGATTAATATTTAAAAGGATTTGAAAGTTCTCCGACAACCAGATACCCGCCGTATATAATGAAAAGGCTGACTGAACACTTATTAGCGAGGGATACCGTGTTTTAGAGAACACGATCCTCGGGAAACTTCGTGAAACAGGATTCTCTACGTTAGGAAAGGTTTGTTCAACCTGAAAATATCTGTTTTCCTTCTCTGACTCTCAAACGCTATTATCTAACGGGATAATTCATAAACGTTATGAGAAAATTTCGTTGAAGATACTTCTTCTGTAAATTCTCCGTGCAAATTCTCCCTGATTGACGCACAAATTGCACACGAAAATGGACAATTTGGGGAGAAGAGATACGATTGTTCGAGCCTTGCACCTCAAATTGTTCAGTTTTGTACAGAATCTAAGCGCCAATTAGGGAGACTTTATTGTACTTTTTCTTACGGAAGATACTTCTGCGTGTTTCAGCAATAATACAGTAAATTCTTTTTCATTTTCTTTCAACTTTTACACAAAAATGGACAATTTAGGAAGAAGAGATACGATTATTCGAGCCCTGTACCTCATTCTTGTAATCGTTCACAATCGGCGACTATAAAATTGAGCCGCGAGACTCGAATAATCACGCCTCCCAAATAATCTCCTGCAGAACAAGCTGAAGAAATATTACTATAGTAATTACTTCACCATTTCAAGATATGATTCCATACCTTTTGAAACATAGCACTCGTCGCCATAATGCAAGTATCAAGAAATTCTCAAGTGGCACACTTCTTTATTTAAATCTCTGTCCAAAATAAAATATTTGAATGTCGATTTTAAGACACAGAAAATAGCTAAAAAATGATCTCTTCGTACAATCATCTCAATATATAAAAAGTAATACATGCAACAGTGTTCTGAAATTCTTTCAAACTCTTGAGAGGATTGTACAGGCGGCCCTCGACTTTCGCACATTCTACTTTCGCGCAATTCGCTATTTCGCACATTTTAAAAAATTCAATTTCGCAAGCCTTTGCGGTCGAACGTTCCCTCTGAGCGGACATCGCGAGTCGAGCAGGCTGCATTGTAATTGGATGCTCCCTCTCAGGGGACATCAGATTTTAGCCATCGGATTACAATGTTGTTCCGATCGAGAGGTCGAGACTTTGACAATTAAAAATATGAACGAAGCCTTTGCGCGTCTAGACAAATTTTTAACTATTATAGAAGAATGCGATCCCAATGGAGAGAACGTATATCACGAGTACGCAGGGTAATACAAAAAGACACTGCGTGTTATTGAAATCTTTATCGCGAAAAGAAAGAAAAAGGAGGTACTCGACTAACTCTTGACAAGTTTATAAAGAGAACACCCGAAAGCTAAATAAATAAATAGATACTTCAAAACACCGTTTTTGGTGCATATCTTTTTACACCCCTCTACTTTCGAACATTCAACAGTCGCACACACTTTCAGGAACCAATTGTGTGCGACAGTCGAAGGCCCACTGTACAGTGGACACAACGCGTCGTTTCCGAGAAACGTTCCCTCGCGCAAAGCGTGGCGTAAGACACGGAGACTTCTCGGAGGTTTCATATTTAAAAAAGCGAATATCGTTCCCTTTGTATTTGTTCTTTCACCTAGAACCGAATTCCGATAACGAACGGTGCTACGAACGCGTGGAGACCAATAACAGAACCTGTCTCTAGCCGTTACCACGCGACGCTTACGAAACGCGTCGTAAATTCAGTAAAACTTCAACTCTGCATTCCATGAGCTTCAGTCGAATCGCGGATTTCACATTTTCAATCACATCTTCGTCTTTCATTTTCGCAATCACACTTTCAGAAACCAATTGTGTGCGAAAGTCGAGGGCCCACTTTTTGTTACAAATGCATAAAATCCAGAATGCGGTGTCATACTCAACTCGAGAAATTAAGTCGATCTCTTGAACTCCTAAAACCATGCTTTACAAAATCTCATGTCTCAAATCCTATGCTCAATTTAAGGGTCGCGTCTTCACTCACCCTTGAACCAATTTTCTAAAAAATCTTTCCCGACCATAAATCGGAGCAAGAAGCCGTCCGTGTCGGTTTCACCAAAAATTTGCTGGATGAAACAGCACGATAGTTAGAAGATAGTTACCCACGCGACATCCCGGGCGAGATGAATCCTCCCCTTCGTGTAACACGCGAGGCGGAAGGCGGCAAGAGCCGGATTTATCGCGTTACATCCCAATTTGGTTCCGCGATTCCGGCGTTGGCCGGCGGAGTTATGAAATCGTTCAGCATCGCGGACCGGATTTCAATTTGTAGTTTCCTCGGCGAAACAAACTGGCGCACGGATTCGCGGGCTCTGGTCCCGGCAAGAATTCATGGCTGGCGTGCTCGCTCGGTTGGCCAGGGCGTTTTTCAATTTCGTGCGGAAATGTTCGTGCGTGGCGCCGATAAAACAACGCGGGAACAAGGGGCAGAGCCGCGGACGACCGGGGGCACAGCCGCGAGAGCTTGTTATCGGCATCAATTTCGAAATATCGGGAATCTTAGCGTGTTGCAGCTCTCGTTCGCGGGGCTAGAACGGGGTCGACGCCTTCGCTCGCGGAGACAAAAGTTTACCTGGCCGACCGAGGGCGAGCCCGACACCCGCAATCCAACCGCTTCCCTCGGCACCCTTCCCTTCCCTCATTTCGTGTGCGCCCATGCCGACACCGTTATCGCCGACATTATCGCTATGGTTCGGCGTCTAGGCTCGCCGAAGGTATAATTGTCGGCTGGTCCGCGACCCCAGAAATCAGCGGGCGGCGTTCCGACCGAAAACGGAATCGAAACCGCGCCCGCGGCTAAAAACCTGCGAGAAGATTTCACGGCCGAGCGAGCTCCAGTTTTTAAAGAAGCGCATTCCCGGCGGATTTAATACGCGTCGTTTTATCGCCGCGTTGATTCTTAACCGTTCGAGTCCCAAGCAGCGCGACCCCGCCAATTTTAAATTGAAAAAAAGACCCACTGGCATTTTTTAGGATGTTTAATATTGTGTTTTAAGACGTTAAATATTAACTGAAAAAAAATATATTAAATATTAGACGTTATAATGTTAATAATATAATAAATATATATTATTAATAATATAATAAAAAAATATTAAATATTAGACGTTAAATATTAACTAAAAGAAAATATTATAATATTAAATATTATAAAATATTAACTAAAAAAGGTTACACTAAATTGATCACAAACTATGTGATATCTGATTCAAAAAGGAAAAATATAGATCTAAATTATTAGTCGCGTTTGCCCGTAATAACTGTGTTCAATGCGTCGAAGCTAATGCTCAAGTTTCAGCAATAATTCCGAAATTCTCTCCGGCCTGCTGGCAACAGCAATTCATTCCAGCAATAAACCAGACATTTTTCTAGTCGATCGCCGGGAAAGTAACCAAGCCCGCGTCGAGGTAAATAGAGAAAAATTGATAGGTAGAGCGCGGTTCTATTCTCGGCGGCGATATCTCGCACGGCGGGCTAAACTATTCTTTGCTTTGCACGGTTCCCGGCGTGCTTAATCCGGCGATACGGTTTACACAATTTTCGATGGAATCAGCGAAGTTTCGGTCAACAAATTGCGCGCGGGAACCGGAGCCCGCGCGCTAAGGAAAACAGGTCGGTGCCGCTCTTAGGACGCCGAAGAGTAATAGAAAGCTGGGTTGACAGATTGAAGTTTCCCCTGTTGTTTCAGTTGCACCAACATCTCCCCGAAATACCCTCCATTCCCGGTATTAGTCCGAATCCGTAGATGGAATCGTGGAATGTACACCACGGGGTAGCTACGTTCGCCGCGCGGTTTGGAAATTATCCAAGAATTGCCGCCATATTGAATTAATCCGGCTCCCCGGTCTGAACCCGGAAAGTTTATCCGGCCGTTGCTACGTGTGTTAAATAGAAGAATTCTATTAAACGCTACGTCGTGCGAGCAACTTCGAAGTTTTTTCCAAGTTCGATGGGTTCCGTGGGTGCCGCCGCGGCGTCGAGCGCCCTTCGGGCCTCCCCGAAGGATTTCGTTCTGCCGTACGATGGAAAAGTGGAAAACGAAACGTTTCGGTGTGCGAAACTTCACCGATCCGAAAAACTCGTCGCCAATGATCTGCTCGGAAAAATCCCGATCGAATTTCTAGTTTCAACGGAGTTCATGATGGAACCACCTTCGGGACGCTCGGTTAGGGGTTTTGCCTGTCGCGTTGATAAATGAGAGACGGAAATGTTCCTCCGCCGAGCAAGAAATATTTCGACGTCTAATATCGCCGCGTGATCTCTTACCACGACGGATGTGAATTATTGAAAACTCGTGTGTGTTGTTTGTTAATTTATTGGGCATCATAAACGTACACATGGTTGACGAATGTTACGTAATTTCGTTACGGTTTATTAGCGTGTACTTACTTTACACTAGCTTATACTATTTTACGCTACTTTACACTACTTCATACTATTTTACACTACTTTACACTACTTTATACTATTTTACACTACTTTACACTATTTTACACTACTTTGTACTATTTTACACTATTTTACACTACTTTACACTACTTTATACTATTTTACACTATTTTACACTACTTTCCAATACTTTATACTATTTTGCACTAATTTGCTACTTTATACTATTTTACACTACTTTCCAATACTTTATACTATTTTTCACTACTTTACACCACTTTATACTATTTTACACTACTTTACACTACTTCATACTATTTTACACTACTTTACACTACTTTACACTACTTTACACTACTTTACACTACTTTATACTATTTTGCGCTACTTTACACTACTTTATACTATTTTGCACTACTTGACACTACTTTATACTATTTTACACTACTTTATACTATTTTACACTACTTTACACTATTTTACACGTATATTCCATCACTATTGCACATAGTCCTCCGTAATGATTCTGAAGGGATGTTCCGAATACAGTAATGTCTCTCTAATTGGTGCTCAGATTTTCCACAATAATGGACAATTTAGGAAAAGTAGACACGCTTATTCGATCCTTGCGGTTCATTTTTATAGTTACGAATTGTCAACAACTATAAAAACGAGCTGCAAGGCTCGACCAATCGTATCTCCTCTTCCCAAATTGTCCATTTTTTCGCATAATCTGAGCGTCAGTTAGGGAGACATTACTGTACATCTCAATAATCTATGAATAGAAGATTTATGCGTCGTTGGTGCAATAATTATCAAGATAGTCCTGATTAATCTACTAAGATTGACGGCAATCTACAGGGTGAGACAGCAATCTACGATGGTCTGTCAAAAAAATGTTTCCTACTAAAGGTAATCAGTATTCAATCGACAAGAAATTGCAATTTTAAAAATTTAAAAATAACTTGATTTTCGATCAGAAAGAAACAAGATCGCCCTTATATTTCTAAATGAAACTAGATAATTTTCGATTTTTCGAATTCATCGACCTACTACCCGATGACCTCGAGATGATATTAAAGAAAAAATTACCATGAATCGCTTGACATAACCTTGACATAACCGTGCAGTATATTGTTCGATTACTCAGTTGTTTCAGTCGTGCGTCGATTCCGGTTTGTTTGCAATGTTCAAGACCCCCCACCCTCCCTTCTCGACAGTACCGATAACAAATCCATCCACAAATCGGTGATCCATATTTTAAAATAAAGCATTCTCTTTCCTAGCTGCGCATAACTGTTCGATGTAGCCAAATTAAATAGTATTTCTCGGTCGCAACAAATTCCCTTCTATTCGTATTTCAAGAGGTTAAGAACATCCTCCTCCGACGATCTATTCGCATCCCAAATACCGAATCTCAACCGGCCGGTGCAAAGGTCACTCTGCTCACCTCACGATCCCTAAAAACTGTAAAAAGCATCAAGACACCGATTCCTCCGGCGTACTCGCAAGTATCCGAGACGAACGGCGCATTACGGCGTCTCTCGCTGGTGGCAGTAATGAAAATTCTAACAACGTCGTCCACGGACCGGTGCTCGCCGGCCGCGCGCCACCCCGAGAGTTATCATTTTTGATATTCATGTCCCCCTAAAAGATAATGCACTTAGCTTCCGGCGGCGGCGTAAGCCCCGAGTTAACAACCTTAGCTGTTGTTCCGGCGCGGCGGTGCTTGGAGGCTCTCGTTCACGGAGCAGCCCGCTACCCGCAAGCTGTGAGCTAACTGAAAATTAACATGCCGGCGAAACCCTTAAAACCGACGAGAATTTACGCGGTCGGCCGTCGTTACGCATACATTCCGAAAGGGTTGTTTGCGGGGGAGGGGTTCACCGAGACGCGCGAGGGCCGGGAGGGGGCAGGGTCGGCGGGGAGATAGTCGCGCGGGCGGTCTCATCCCTGACCGAATCGCTGGATAAGGTTTCGGTAGCAGCTTCTATCCGGATCTGCCGCTCGGCCCGGCTGCAATTCAGCCGCGCGATATTTCTTTCATGGGGCTCCGCGCGTTTCCTCGCCATTCTTGCCGGCGTTCAAACTTCTCCTCGGGCGGTTGGTTTCTCGCCCCGCCGCGCCGCGGGAAACGATACCGCGGGCTTCGGGGCCCGCTGAATAATTGACCCGCCGGAAAGTGTGCGGCATTGATTGAAAGTTTGATGGGACCGGATGGTAGCGCCGATGGGAACCGGTGATAATCAGAAATACTGCCGACAATATTGCTTTTTATTGAAGTATTAAGCCGTGAGCGCGCGCGCGCGAGGGAAGTTCGCGCCGTTGCGAGGGCGCGCAGAGAAATCCGGAGGGCCATAGTTTCCAATTTGTATCTTATTTTACGAGCGCGGCCGCGGTTCTCTTTTCTACGCTTCTGCGTTCTTCTATTTTCTTTCCTTTTTTATTTTACAATTTCCCCCCCACTCGACGGCCGAGAGTAATTTCAACATCACAGTTACGCGGAATTTTTATCGTCTTGGTTATGGAACTCCTCTTCGGCATACTTTGAAACAAGTTCTCCGTTTCCGCATTTCTTTATCCGACGCAATTCCTCTCCGCAAACAATTCCCTCGCCGAGCTGTGTTTAGCTAACGGAATTGCCACGAATTTCATCGCGGAGTAATGAGTTTTATTAATAGCCCGCGGATCGCCGCGGTTGCGACGCGCTTTGCAATCGGGGAGATCATCGTCAGTCGCGCGTCTATCGCGCTGAGTAAAATGGCCGGTTCTGGATTTATTTTTTTAATACTTGATTTATGGGATTCGCCAAAATGACGGGTCACTGATTTTTTAAATTTACGATTATTCGTATTCAGCATTCGTTATTCTTATTTATGAGTTATTTGTTCATATTTATATGTTACTTACGGCAAATGTTACAATAACGCTTGTTAAAAATCAGAATAAATTATTTTTTTATTACTATATTTACGGAACCCGTCAAAATGGCGGGTCACTGATTTTTTAAATTTACGATTATTCGTATTCAGCATTCGTTATTCTTATTTATGAGTTATTTATTCATATTTATATGTTACTTACGGCAAATGTTACAATAACGCTTGTTAAAAATCAGAATAAATATTGTCACTTTTATAAACTAATGTAAAACAGCTGCTTTTTTGCGCTCTGTAAATCTAGTGTTAATATTGTTGTAATTATAGTAAGTTCTACCTAATTCTTCTTCAGCTTGTGAACAAAAGTGGAGCATTTCGGAAGAGGAGATAGTTATATGTTAGGATATATTATACAGGGTGTCGCAAAAATGTCTTGCATTTCGGAAATGGGAGATTCCTGAGGCCATTTGGAGTAACTTTTTCCTTAGCGAAAATGCAATCCGCGGCTTCGTTTACGAGTTATTAACGGAAAACAGTGACCAATGAGAGGCGTGATCGGTCGGCGCGAGGCGGCCGCGCCAATCAGTCGGAACTGGGCTCCGCGCGCTCGTTGGCTCGGTCGTCGCACGCCTACTCGAGCTTGCCTCTCATTGGCCAGCGGTTTTCGTTAATAACTCGTTAACGGTGCCTCGGAGAAAAGTTTTGTAAAGGAAGAAGTTACTTCAAATGACCTGAGCAATCGCCCCTTTTCACCCCTGTTAACATAATTATCAGACACTCTGTATACTTTTAATTGGTATACTATATATTATATATATAATATATAATAATAATATATTAATATTAATATATTATATTATATTATATTAATATTAATATTAATATATTAATATTATAAATATTAATAATAATAATAATAATGTTATATATATATATATATATATATATATATATATATATATATATATATATATATATATTATATATAATACTGTATATTGAAACTTTCGTAGGAATATGATTGATTAAATTTCTTGATTGAAACATTCTCACGTTGAACAATGACGATTTATTGGAAATTGTATTCTTAACGAATTGAATACCACTAATGATCATGCTTCGAGACGAACTTAAATATTCGGGTCTCTGTGTAATAAAGTTTACATTCGTACGCGTTGCAATAAAAAAAAAACAGATATTGCACTACTTTCGAATGACACCGGAAAGATGAATAAATTGACAGGGATTGATCCAATAAATTTTATTGTCCAGGGTGACAGTGACTGATCGATGCATATTTTATTGCTGGCACTGAGATATGCATTACAGGCGCATACACTGCTGCAGTTAGAATATTTGAAACGTCAAATTCTGACAATATTTTTTCATGAATTTTCGAATTGTCTGTTTTCGGAAAAAAAACAGAAGCATGGAAGTTATTTTCTCTCTGGAAAAGTAGATTTGAATTATATATTTATTTATAAACACGATCCAGTGGAAATGTGAACTTACTGAAAGCTTTACTAAAGAAACTCAGGGATCATTATGTAGACGTCCAAGACGGTGAACAATTTGATCGTTTCAGTCTGTAAGTTGTTGTACAGGCGAGAAACACGATTAATTAATTTTTCTCATATGTTTCATCTTTTTCCTTTAATTCGTGGTATTTGCGAAGATCTACCTTGATCTTTACATGTAATTAATGAAGTGAATTTAACTCGAATACAAATAATATGATCTGAAACATAATCATATAATGCAAATGTAAAATAAAGCCATAAAAATAACACGAGAAAAGTAGATATTTCTTCTGCTTTAATTTCTCGGTTCAGTTAGTGTTTAAACTGTTAATTTTCTTCCATGTACATCAATTTCCGAAAATTGATGGTAACTATTAAATTCCAGTGTACATATATGAATAGCTTTATATATTTTGTCACGCCTTATTTTTCACCAGGTCTGTTTTATTGAGCGGTGAAGGGGGGAGGGCGAAAGATCCGACTTCGGGTTTCGCAGGCGCCGAGTTCGGACCGCGCGCGATCGCGCGCGGCCGATCCACCCGGGACAAAAGCCGACCTTCCGAGAGCCTCCACGAGTTCCCTACAATGATGTCACACGTAATTAGCGGAACTCATAGCGAACGGCGGATAGCCGCAGGAAGCCGACGAGATATCTGAACGACTCGGAACGACTAGGATTCGACGAGAAGGGTGGTAGGAGGGTCCATTCCCCACGACGGGAATGGACCCCTCGGAATTAAGACAGGCCGTTTACGATTGCCAGATCTTCATTTATTTTGCAACGCGATCCCCGAGATTAATTCCACAATCTTGCACGCGGTGTGCGAGTTATTTCAAGGCTATGTCAAGGTTATTTTACGCGACCGGTGATCGGAATGATCGGACTCCCACGTCTCTCTCTCTCTCTCTCTCTCTCGCTCTCGCTGTCTCTCGCTGTCTCTATCTCCCTCTCTCTCGCTCTCTCTCACTCTCTCTCTCCTTCGCTCTCGCTGTTTCTCGCTCTCTCCCGCTCTCTCTCCCGCTCTCACTCGCTCTCTCCCACTCTCTCTCTCACTCTCTCTCCCGCTCTCTCCCGCTCTCTCTCGCTTTCTCCCACTCTCTCTTCCGCTCTCCCCCACTCTCTCTCTCGGTTTCTCTCGGTATCTCTCGCTCTCTCCCGCTCTCTCCCGCTCTCTCTATCTCCCTCGCTTTCGCTGTCTCTCTCTCTCCCTTTCGCTCTCTCTCTCTCTCTCTCTCTCTCTCTCTCTCTATATATATATATATATATATATATATATATATATATATATATATATATAGCTGATTCGTGCTCTCTCTCTCTCTCTCTCCCGCTGTCTCTCACTCTCTTTCACTCTCTCTCTCTCTCTCGGTCTCTCTCGCTCTTTCCCGCTCTCTCCCGCTTCCTCTCACCACGGTGAAAGCCGCACGGACAATACGCGTCGCACAGTGTTCGGTTTCCTTACAAAAAACGGAAAAAAGTCAGCTTTGAAAAATATACCTATAATGTACAATTTATTCATTAATAGTCAATTAAACGCGCGACGAAACTCACAAGAAGGCACTCTGGGACTCGGATTTCTGACCCACGCATTCCCAATTGGATCCCAATCTAACCAGTAGTTGATCAACGTTCACAGCCCCGCAGTTCTGCAATTGACTTCCAGTTAACCTCGGCTTACAATAATCTCACATATTCGTGACTACGGCCTACGCGGCGGTGATCGATGTTTCGGCAGATCGATAACCCGAAAGCGAGGCGTCCCCCACTCCGACGTTCCCTATCGAATTACGCGCAAGGCGTCGCACAGTAGGTCGGATCGAAGATTTCAGTGACTTTTCGACAAAAACCAAAAATTTTTCTCACATCGATGTCCAGGCAATTTGTATTGCTCGTTAAACGTCCATCACCCTCGCAAATGAAAATATTAATAAAAATGATCATATAAATTGTAGTAGATGCAATTTAAAGTTGAACATTTTGAACATTGCATTTGAAATTGCACCAAAAAATATGCTCCTTTTGCTCGCAATGTCCCGGCGAACCTAATTATCTCTTTCCCTTGCTTTTTTTTTCTAATACTGTCCTCTAGCAATCCCGATTTCTCGATCATGATCGACTGCGCCGATCCGCAATGCTGCACTGAGATCGCGAATTGCATCATTCCGGTCCCTTAATTCACTTTTTAGTGAATTTTTTAGTGAATTCGCCGGACGAGGCGACGACGAATGGAGGAAGTTGAAGGTGACAACGTGGAGCGAATTGTCTCTCGCCCGCGCCTTTGGGTCGACTTACCCGGTTGAAGATTGTGCAGCACTGCGCTGCATCCTTTTCGGGTCGAAGCCGGGGCGTCCTGGTGTCGAGGCTAACATCCTAACGCAACATCGTAACGACCTCGGTATTATAGGGAACAATATCTCCCCCGGGGTCCCTCGGGCCCGATACGGTCCTGTAATTCCGCCGTAGCGGCGCGCAAACTTATTAGTTATTTTCAAGCGTCAATTCTAACAGCGTCGGCCAGGAAATGTGCGACGCGAGGGGAAATCTCTTTACTCTCCCTCCGTGGCCCGTGCCGCGAAATTTCCTACCCACACACAGGTATCTCCACGCCCCTCTATTACTCAAACTTCAGTTTGTTTACGACTGCGGTGCACGCCGCAAGAGGGGCAAAAGAGATTTTCCCCACTCGCCGTACATTTCCCGGCGACGCTGGTCCCAGGGAGAGCGATCCCCTGCCTCGAGATTAACTCGATCTCCGCCTAAGGGCGTTTCGATCCGAACTGACCTAGAGCAGCACGTGTTCACTCTGTGGAGGGTCGCAATCAATTAGCGCACAAAGAGCCACGAGTTTGGAGCACACACGAGAAATCGACGAGGAAAATATAAAGTTCGTCTTGTTCAGAGAAGCGTGAACTCCCAGCACAATCGTGGTACGGTAATTTCTTCTAGAAATGATCGGAGGTCGGAATTGAAACCGGCAGATCTGAGAATACTGTGTTGCGATTCTTCGGGCCTCGCGGCTCGTTTCTAGAGAAACTCGGGCCGGTCGGCGAAAAAAGGCGGCGGCCAATGCCGGTGTACATTAACGCTTTAGCGGCCGCTGACACAACAGTTGTGCCATGGCACGAACTGACGTTAACGGCCGCTGGTATAACGTGTGTATCGTGCGCGGTGTATTCAGGAAAAGTCGCTACGCAAGGAGTGGGGGCAGCGACGCATGCGCGAGAGTCCCGCACAGCGGCGCGGCTCGTCTACAGGGTGGCACCTATTATATTGCATTGTACCCGCAGCTCTGCGTCGCGTCGCGTCGCCGTCGTAGTTCAGAATTACAATGCTCACCCGGTAGACGCGCCGCGCCGCTGTGCGGGACTCCCTCCACGCGCGTCGCCGCCACACTTCTCGCGTAGCAATTTTCCCTGAATACACTGATCGTGCGCCAGTTCGGTGCCAGTATCGGTGATACAAGCTGCTAGTTATTTTCGAGTCGACTGTGAACGAGTGCGAAATTGCAATTTAACCTTGATAATGTAATAATAAACCTAAAATTTCAAACGATGACTTTTTTATGTCTAATTTTCTGCCACGATTCGAAGGCAATTCGGAGGCCACATGACACGATCGGAAGGCAATTCGGAGGCCATATGCCACGATTCGAAGTTTTCTTTCATACAAAAAGAATCGTTTTGTTCCCAAACAAATTGTTATATTTTCGATTCGACTGTGAACGAGTGCGAAATCGTAATTTACCTTGATAATGTAGTAGTAAATGTAAAATTTCAATATTTGTGAAGTTTATCTGACAATCGAAGTACATAGTAATGCTCGAATAAAAACGATGACTTAACTCTTTTATTTCTAATTATTTGCCACTATTAGAAGGAAATTCGGAGGCCACATGCCACGATTGGACTGTCACCTACCCAGAGCCTGTTACGTACCATGTAACTTACAGAATTTAATGTACTTAGTATGTATTGAAATTATATGTCACAGGACACTTTTTTTAACTCTTGCATTTTTTGAACCATGTCGAATCGAAAATATTGAATTTTTATTTCATCTTTTAATTATGAATTCGGTGTAGTTCGGTGTTCCCTTTGATCGCATTTTGCAGACCGATGACTGATGTTGTTAACAAAATAAAAATTGGCTGCTATTTGAGAAATCATCTAATATTTCGATGAGCACGCTTTTCAGCTCGCTTACAAGTGCCCGCTTATAAATGCAAAATGCATGTTTAAATTTTCGTTATGGGCTCACATATAAAAAAATTTAAAAAAGCATCATTGTTTAATTTTTCATCGTTCCAATCAATTGCAATCTAACTAACTTTTTGTGTACTCATTTCACAGGAAACCAGTCGCTCTAACGTCTCGAAAATATTCAAGTCCTCCGAACCAATCTTAAAGAAAGTTATTCCGCTCGAATAGGCGTTTACGTACTTTCCGAGACGACTGTACCTAGCACCTATCACGCATCTTTTACCATCGCGGTTTTTCTTACCTGACTCACACCCAAACAGATCATTTCGTGTGACCGCATCACGCGCTTGACCGACTCCGTCGACCCTTAGCATCGACGTAGCAATGAATTACACAGGCGTAGGACCAGCACGGAGAAATTCACAGGAACCCGAAATTTGGCATTTCCGAGAGAAATTACCGTGCAACGCAGACGCGCGGGCGTCGATTCGATTCCCGAACCAACAGATCGAAACACGTTCCGCCTCTGGAAACAGTTTCTTCGTAGGCCGGCGCTCGATTTTCCAAGAATTAACGAATTAACGTCGCACCTGTTGGCGCGGCCGCGGCGAACCTGAGTCGGACGAAGCGCCGGGGAATTGCCCCGGGTATCAAGTTCACGAACGAATTCCGACGGCTACGTGACACGCAGACGCGCGCACGGAAGAAGAAGGCTGCCAGGCAAGTTCGCCGAGGGGATCGCGCTCTGCTTCCGCGGAAGTTGATCGCCGGGGACAGAGTCGAAAGCTTTCGGAACTCAGTCACGCCCCCGCGAAGACGGGAATAAAACCCGCGGATGGAGGCGAGAAAATATTTCTCCGTGGGAACTCGGATTTCGAGAACGCTCGCAATCAGCACCATTAAAATGCGTCGCTTCTTCGCCGGCACGCGTCCCACTTCTCCGTAAATCTTTTTTTAATTTGTTTGCGCCGCTGTCGGATGGCGGAAATATTGTACAATTTGCGCCGCGCCGGATCGACGGCGAAGAAACGGGCCGCTCTACCCCGGACGATGCTCCCATTAAAACTGTAAACCGTATTAAACGTTAAACCGTCTATTACCGTTTAATATTTATCGCCGGTGATGTTTCTTCCCATCGCTGTTTATTTATGCACGTCGACCGGCGAGCACGTAAATTGCCGAGTTTGTTTGCGAATGAAAATATGAAGAGTTCGTTTGCGGGAGATAGAAATGTGCGATGTAATAAAATGCGGAGAGACGAGAATTTCGGGAAAAATCGAGCGCGAAATTCTGGAACACGCTGTTTCCGTTCGGATTATTGCGGGCAAGCGATTCCTCGATGAACGAGAAGAAGAGTTGTGATTAATTGTGCGAGACGAAATTATAGTGTTCAAATCGATGTACAGTAATGTCTCCCTTGCTGTCGCTCAGATTGTCCACGAAAATGGACGATTTCGGAAGAGGCGGTGCGATTGTTCGAGCCTTGCGTTTTATGATTGTTGACGATTCGTAAATATAAAAAGAAATCGCAAGGCTCGAATAATTGCATCTCCTTTTCCTAAATCGTTCAAATTTTTGGACAATCTGTGTGTGAGCGTCAATTAGAGAAACATTACTGTATACCTAATTGAGGCTCGGATTGAACAGAAAAATGGACATTTCGGGAAGAGGAGAAACGATTATTCGAGTCAATCGAATTTTTCGCTTCTCAAATTGACCATTTCTGTGTACAATCTGAGAGTCAATTAGGGAGAATTTACTGCGCTAGGTACGTGATCCTCAAATCGTAGCAAGTAGCCTCCGAATTGTCTTCGAATCGTGACACGTGGACTATGAATTGCCTTCGAATCGTGTACCCTCTTTAAAGTTCGAACGAGTTCTTTTGGTACTAAGCTATCAAACGTTTCTCAGTGACTGAAAATTCACTCTTTTGTGTTTATTAAGTGGTATAAAAATTTTTATTTTTTTGAAATGTGACGCTATGAATGAGATCACAGCCTACGAATATAAAAGCTGAAGCAAAAACAGGTTAAATTATCCAAGAATTTCGTAAACGAATATGCAACTAATACTTAGCAGAATTATTCCATTAAATATAAAACGAAGTACCAATCTTCAAAAAAGCCACTTGGACCCAAATTTGCGGATCTTTACGCAAAATCAAAATTGTCTGCAGGGCGTCCCAAAATTATGGTATTTCCGGGAAAAGAGGAGTTCCTGAGGCGATTTGAAGTAACCTTTTCCTTTACAAAAATTTTCTCCGAGGCATCGTTCACGAGTTATTAACGAAAAACAATGACCAATGAGATATCGCTTACGGCTGACGCCCCGCCCTCGCGACCACTGCCGCTGCGTCAGACGGCAGGCGCGACGCGGTATTGGCCGCAAATGCAGAGCGCCGGCCGCAGTCGTGCTCCGATTGGTCACTGTTTTCCGACAATAACTCGTAAACGAAGCCACGGATTGCATTTTCGCTAAGGAAAAAGTTGCTTGAAATGACCTCAGGAACCTCTAATTTCCCGGAAGTGCCATAATTTTGGGACAACCTGCATATTAATTATGAGAAACATAACTTATATAAAAACGTCTTTCCTCTTTTAACAATTGTAAAACATTAAAAATAATATAAATTTCATACAAGGTCTCCAAAATTTTGTATTCGATTTCTTTTCATGTCCGACAGAGATGCGTAAAATTCGCGGTCTGCCGATCCCAATTAATAAAAAAACACGCGACGAACCCGCAGAATTAATTAAGCCGGCGACCGATGGTTCGAAGAATTCCAGGCCCCGCCGAGTTGATGATGTCTGGAAAAAGCGAGCGACGTGTTATCAAAAGTTTCCATCGCGTGGGTCGTCGCCGGCGGAAATTCCAGCGGGGTCACTGTGCCCGCGTTTACAACGCGTTTCGGCGTGGCAGCTCGCCGCGGCAGAAGACGAGATTAAAAGGGGAATGAGTGGGGGAAAATTCGCGAAATGATAAATTCGCGTGGGAGTTGAGTGGCTGGAAGAGTGGCCGGGAAGTGGGCAGAAGACCGGAAGAAAAATGCGGCCGCGGTTTCGCGGCTCGGGGATAGGCGGGGAGGGGGAAGGGGAGGCCGGTGGTTCGGCACGGATATATTTGTCGTGTTCCGGCAGGTCTGGATGCCTGCAGAAAATTAATCAAAGGATGCGCGACTTTGGGCAAAGGAGGAAAAGAATGTTGTGCGTCTCCGGCTGGGGGATTTTTCAGCGCGGCTGCAGGTGCCGCCGCTCGGAGATAAGGAAACGTTTCCATTCAGGAGAAAAATTGCGCGAGCGTTCCTTAGGAAAACGAGTGCTGAATGGAGTGCCGCTTCAGTGTCGATCATTTTACGGGGGCCAAAAGAATTCTTTCGACGGTGATACCGCCTTCGAGCGCACTTGTTCTCGCGGACAAAGGAACAACCTCTGAACGTTGCGCCGAATGTCCGAGTCTCTTTCGTTCATGGAAACTTTCGGGGCCCATTCAGAGCCCGGGAAACCAGCGGTATAATAAAGAGATAAAAGTCCGTGGGAAGCGAATTTTAAAGATTGTTGAAAATTGTTACGTCAAGGTTTCCGATGTAGCTGTCCTCGTAAACGAGAGATATTTGCTATGTACAGGGTGTTTGACAATTTTTTTGATATTAATAATATTTTTCAGATTTCTATAATGAACAAATCCTTTACGTCCCTTAACGCCATTATTTATTATCAAATCAGCTTTGCGAATCATTCGTTGAATTCCTGTTCGGACACGGAATTATTTCAATTGAAATATCATTTACGAACTTTGTTAATCCTCACCGTACACCTTGCATAAAAATTTCATACGGTGCACACGAGGTGTCGTGCGCACCAGAAAATTAAAACGACTGTCACGGTTAAAATGTATATTATTTCGGGTCCGAAAAATTAGTAAATATTCTTCGGACGTTCTAAAGTGAAGGTGAACAGCGTTTTCCTTAAAAATATCACTGTTACGTAGTAAACAAAAATCCGGAAGTTCACGCTTCGTGACTTGTTCAATGCTTCGAATGCGGCTCGAGTCCGTCCCGACCTTCTGTCGAAGCCGCGTGCTGCGGGCGTTCGAACTTCGCGCCCTCGCCTCTCATTGGTCAGGGTGTTTCGTTAATAACTCGTAAACGAAGCCGCGGATTGCATTTTCGCAAAGGAAAAAGTTACTTAGAATGACCTCAGCTACCCCACATTTCAGGATTGCGAGACATTTTTGGGACACCCTGTATACTAACCCTTTCCACCCGAGCGGTGACTCCGAGGCACCACAAACATCGTTCATTCAGGTTCCAAGATCATTTTTATATTAACAAAATTTAGATTTAAAAGAATCGTTAAAAGTGTAATTATTATACGAGTCATCGTAAGACTCAATTTTTATATTATATTAGATTTAACAGAATTGTTAAAAATATAACTATTATACGAGTCACATCGCAAGACTCAATTTCATACGCATAAAATGCACTTTATCATGTAAAATGGAAATACCGTAAGTCAGAAAAATCATTTTAGATTTACGGTTGAAATCGCTTCGAGTGCAAAGGGTTAAATGTATCCGCTATTTTTTATTAACGCTAGATTTACGGAATCCGTCGAAATGACACTAATTTTTTAATTTAAGATCATTCATATCGTACAGACACATTTACGAGTTATTTGTTCAATTTATATGTTACTTATGGCAAATGTTACGATAACGCTTGTTCAAACAACTGTCACTGAAAAAACTAGCGATACTATTGAGATCCAAAAATTTGAGAATATAATTTGAACATTCTAGAATCCCCGGGGATGAAGGAATGGAATCTCTATGAGTTCATGTAATGATAATCGCAATACTTAACAAGTTAAAAGAAACGACTCAAACGTAAAAGAAATAGTAATAATTGTTCTCCATCGCATCGGCCTTAAAAAGAAATTATATTATTCTCCTAAAAAATGTTCTCATTTTAACACTAATTGTTTAATTTACGATTATTCGTATCGTACAGATACATTTATTCAATTTATATTGTTACTCACGGCAAATGTTACGATAACGCTTGTCCAATAAAATCAGAACAAATGTCTTATTGTTACTCTTTATAAGCCGATATGAAACAGCTGTTTTCCTTTCGATGAAAACACATTGTAAATGATAAAGTACTGCGAAACGTGTCGAAATCATCGGACATTGATTTCGCCGACAGCATTAATTAACCGGCAATGTTTTCATCGACATTGACTTTGTATTTACCTGCCAGTCGTACTGAATGAATATTGTTGGCACATATAAACATAAAGTCAATGCCCGCGATACTAGCGTCGATGTAAACATTGCCGGTGATTTCCCACGCAGTTAATTAATATTGCCGATCAAACGGTGTCGATTAGGACATTCTCGGTGAAATGATTTCGGTAATTTCATACGAACCAGTGAAAAATTAGCAGTAGGGGAGGACCGGGGCTAGAAGTTCCGGTTGTAAGTTGTTACACGACTGCAATATATTTTAAATAAAAAACTACAGTAACGTTTCTTTAACCGACGCTCAGATTGTCCGCTAAAATGGACAATTTAGGGAGTAGAGAGACGATTATTCGATCCTTGCGATTCGTTTTTTTAATTGTCAAGAATTATAGAAACGAGCTGCGAGGCTCGAATAATCGTATCTTCTGTTCCTAAATTGTCCATTTTTGTGTACAATCTTAGCGTCAGTTAGGGAGACATTACTATATCGCGTTATACAGTAATGTCTCCCTAACTGACGCTCAGATTGGGAGATCGACAACGATTGTTCGAGCCTTGTAGCTCGTTTTTTTATAGTTGTTGACTATAAAAACTCGTAACTATTAGGTCTACCGGAAAGTTCTGTCCGTTTTTGAATTGAAATATAACACAATTTTCATAGATTTAATAATATTTATTGTAGAATATACTTTCCATCGTTACTTATGACTTCTTGCCAGCGCGATGGCAACTTGAAAAAGCCATTTTTAAGAAATGATTTATTTTTAGAGGCGAAGAACTCGACTAGTGCTTGGTTGACATCAGCTTCAGTTTTGCATTTTTTCTCCTGTAAAAAGTTTTGCAGAGAGAGAAACAAGCGATAATCGGAGGGTGCTAGATCTGGGGATTATGGTGGATGTGACCGCGGTTATAAAAGTGACCGCTTTCTTGTTTCGCAATTCTGCAAAGTTCCGAGACTCTTTCGTGGAAAACGCTTGAATAAGTTATCGTCGAAGGATTGTCCCTGCGAGGGACATAATATTTTAAATCTTGTTATTATTAGGTCTACCGGAAAGTTCTGTTCGTTTTTGAATTGAAATATAACACGATTTTCATACATTTAAATAATATTTATTGTAGACTATACTTTCCATCGTTACTTATGACTTCTTGCCAGCGTGATGGCAACTTGTAAATGCCATTTTTAAAAAATGATCTATTTTTAGAGGCGAAGAACTCGACTAGTGCTTGGTTGACATCAGCTTCAGTTTTGAATTTTTTTTCCTGTAAAAAGTTTTGCAAAGAGAGAAACAAGCGATAATCGGAGGGTGCTAGGTCTGGGGAGTATGGTGGATGCGACAGAATTTCCCAGGCTAGCTCTGCGATTTTCTGACGAGTCGCCAAAGCAGCACGTGGTCTGGCATTATCATCGGTAGCCATGTTTTCACGATCGCGTCTCGCTTAATAATGACATCAGACGTCTTTGTTTCAGTTTATTTAGGAGAGTACATGTGTGTAAATGCAATGACAAAGAGAGATAGTCATATATGTCTCAAATCAACATGTGAATATGGATTGGAACTTGAAGTGACACTATATTATTTTATGATGAGCTGCGTCGCATCTGGCGAGAAAGTGCGACGACTGTCTACCTGGACAAGATGTCCTTAAACAATAGACAAGCGTGTAGACCGGCATTCCTCTGCGCATATGGTCTATTGGCACTGCGTTGCCATTTTTGAGGCTCCAACGGCCAAAATATTTCGTTTCTTTTTTTGTGTCAGTTGCCTGCGGACGAGCGAGGCGCGTGGTTGCGCTTACCGTTGCTTCCGAACCATCGCCCGTAATATTAGTTGACTATCAATAAATAGCTTTCTCATTAAAATTAATTCTGTTACGATTATTTACGTTGCCTGTAAATGTTCAACACTTATATTATTGGAGCAAGTTTTATAATGAAAACTTAACAAATTCCAAATAAGTTCGGTCTTCTCACTTTAGTTATACCGCTTTAGTATTATTAAGCTTTAGTATTATTAGCTTAGTTATACTGCTTTTTTATTTAGTTATATTTATAGTTAGTATTACTGCTTGGTAGGTTTAGCGTTAATGATCACGCCGCGCTAATTTTTGGGACAGCCTGTATAAAAATGAATCGCAAGGATCGAATAATCGTATCTCCTCTTCCCAAATTGCCCATTTTTGTGGACAATCCGAGCGTCGATTAGAGAGACATGACCGTACTCTAAATGATTTTGAAAGCGTGGGCCGATCATGCGACGCCGGAAACCATTCTAGTCGCGTCCGCGACAAAGAAGATTTCGCACATTCGTCGCATTCTCGTTTCTCATCGACTTTCCCATCTCTCGCGAGATGCGGTAGATTTATTAATTAATCCATCCGGAGATCGGTCGCCGTTGAATTATATGAAATCGATGCAGCCACATTGTTTCTAAACCGTTCGCACGCCTGTGCGCGCGCGCGTGTGCGTGTGTTTCAAATGGGAATAAATTATGAACATGGCAACCGGCGCGCGAATATAAAGAACCCGGCATCGGTATTGTTTCCGTCGATAATCGATCTAGGGGCGAGCCAGCGGGCTTCCGCAATACGTTCGGAAGACAGATTAGATTTATCTGAGAATAAATTAGCCACGCTCTCGCGGATTTACCATTACTCCGCCATCGATTGTCCTATAAGCTTAACATACGCGCGAGTTTATTAGCGGCGGGAATTATATTGACATTCGGTACAATATGAGCTGTCGACACGTGACAACTTTGTGATTAATGGGCCACGTGGAACATTGTATCCCGTGACGAGTGCCCCGTAACGTACGCGCCGGCCCGTACAAGTGTGCGCTCGCAGACTTTGCGCTGTCCTACGCCCCGGTTGGGACCGATCGATCCTGTTCGCGGAATCCCGTAAATTTCGGTCGTTCGCGACGAAACGGGCGACGATCTAATTTGCAATCGAACAACTCGGAATCACAACCGTGCCCGCCCGCGAAAATATTCAATGAATTTCTGCCACCACTACGGCCGTGACGTCGTCCGCATCAGAATGAAGTTTCGCGCGGACGTACAGGGTGTCCCAAAAATGTCTCGCGAGCCGAGAATCGGAGGTTCCTGAGGTAATTTCAAGTAAGTTTGTCCTTGGCGAAAATGCAATCCGCGGCTTTGTTTACGAGTTATTAACGAAAAAGAGTGACCAATAAGAGGCGAGATATGCTGGCGCAAGGCACTGAGCCAATGAGCGGAACTGGGCTTCGTGCCGCCAAGCGCTAGGCGTGCTCGCCTCTCATTGGTCAGTGTTTTTCGTTAATAATTCGTAAACGAAGCCGCGGGTTGCATTTTCGCTAAGGAAAAAGTTACTTCAAACGATCCCAGGAACTTCTCATTTCCGGTTTGCGAGACATTTTTGGGACATTTTTGTAGAACTCTGCTATGATACACGCCGCAAACATCAACGTATTTTTTTTGTGTACGTGAAGTTATGGTTTTCGAAAAATATCTTCTTCGATGGTCGCTTCAAAATTAATAGATTTTACGTGGTTGAATTCGTTAATAAATATGACATTTTGTCTAAAAAGAAGAACGATAACACGATGACTTCGTGTTATCTCCTCCGAAGATCATTTCAAAATCGACATATTGTACATAGTTGAATTCGTTAATAGATACGACATTGTGTTTAAAAAAAAAAAGCGATAACAACGATGACTTTGATTATGACTACTGTAGCGAACAATTTTTTTCTTTACACATTTTCTCATGGGATTTTAAATTGGATTGGAAGGAAGAAAATATTTGAACAATGTGTTTCAACGAAAACAATAATATAATAATTTTTCTCGGACACTAATAACACGGTTGCTACTAACTGGAGAAGCAGAAATTCTTCTACACTCCATAAACTCGTAGCTATAGTGGCTCACAAAAGTATTCGTACACCTTTTAAAACGCAATAACTTCTTCAAAACTAGACTAAATGACTTGAATTTCTTTTAGATGATAAAGGGACTAACCTTCTAGACGATGACCAAAAAGCTTTTTTCTTAATTTTACTATTAGAATAAAAATAAAAAATAAAAAACCCTCGTTTCTTAACTTTATTATCTGAGCATATAACGAAAATTTAAAAAATGCCTTTTGTAGATCTCGGTAACTTATATGCATCTCAGAATCGATCTACAGGCGTTGAACAATTTTAGAAACTGCAGATTTCTTACAGTTTTTTTTGTCAAAGTCGTGGTAAATCTGCGATTTTTGCGATCTTCAATTTGTTGTAACTCGTAACAACGTGAACCGATTTCAATAAAATTTTCAACACGCATATAAGTTACCGAGATCTTTGGAAGGCATTTTTTAAACCTTCGTTACATGCTCAGATAAAAATGTTAAAAACAAGATATATTTATTTTTTGTCATTCCAAGTAATGGCAAAATTAAAAAAGATCATTTCAGTCATCGTCCAGTAGACTAGTCCCTCTATCATCTAAAAAAATTCGAGTCATCAAGAAAACATCATTAAAAAACAAAATACATTTATATTTCGTCATTCCAAGTAATAGCAAAATTAAAAAAGAAGATCATTTCAGTCATCGTCCAGTAGACTAGCCCCTCTATCATCTAAAAATACAGTTCGAGTCATCCACTTCAGTTTAGAATATAATCATTACCTTTCAAAAAGTGTACAAACACTTCGTCCACTACTGTGAATCACTATATGTGTACAAATCTGGCCTAAGAGGTTCCTGCTGTAAACTGATATACGCCGTCGGGATCCACCGAAGCCAATAACGATCAATCGTGGAACTCCTCGAATGTGTACATCATCGGGCACAATCGTGAAATCAAGTGCAATTGATGGATCATAACTGGGTTATAAATCGCGCTTCCCAGCTCTTCCTATAATATATTGTCAATCTCAAGCGGCCGAACTACGGAAAGCGCGGGCATCGGAACAAAACAAACGACGAGGCGACAAAAACAACGCCGGCCCCGTAAACGCACGCTCTATCAACGACTTCCGGCCAGCCGAGAGGTCTCAGTTGCTGAAAGCTAATGCTGGAAACAAAAACGCGTTGTTTCGAATGGCCAATCAACAGCAATCAGTTCTCGCCGAGCTCGAATTCGGTCGGCCATTCTTCGCGCTCCGTAACGAAACCGCTCTCGTTTCACGCTTTAATCATGAACATTAATTCTAAATGGCAGACCGAATGGCGTGTCGCTCTGTGCGGATGACACGCGGCGATGGCAGCGCTGAAAGGGGTGTCACTTTTCTGGCCTGACAGTGTCTTTTGTCGGCCGCCGGACTCGAACCCCTGTTTATGACACCGCTCGATTTATTATCTCATTATCTCGTTGGTCCCGCAGATACCCCATTTAGTGTCGCAACGGGCCACCCTACGCATCGCTAACAAAAGTTTCGGTTAATGTTGATGGGCTTCCAGGCCGACTGCCCCTCAGACTTTTCGGACGCCATTACCCCGGCCGTGTTCAGCGAACGACAAATTTATTTATCGATCTGTCCAACACACCATCCCCTGCCCCTCCACAGCCGTCGCCACACTCTCTCTCTCTCTCTCTCTCTCTCTCTCTCTCTCTCCTGTCTTTCGTCGCTCTCCTCGACCACTTGTCCCTCCGCGTATCTCGCCGAGAGAGCTATTTATTGTGATCCTACACCGCGATGGAGGCACCCCTCTTTCCTCGAACTTCGAAACTGGCTCTCGACTGCCATCCGCCCGTTCCCCCGGATTTTTTTCCACCGATATCCAGCCGCCCTTGCCTCTCTCGCCGATGGCGCGCGCAAGCTCTCGATTCCCCGGGCGAGAAGCTACGTTCAAATTGTTTTCCGATTCGACAACCGTCAAACATACGGCCGGGGCCGCGCGCGATCCGTCTTCCGTTACGCTCCTCTCCTCCGTGCATCGCTACGCTTTCGCAGTTTCCTTCGGAGCTTTCCCAGGCACCTGTCTTACTGCTCGAGACCGTGCCACGCTATTTCGCCAGCGCGCCGACAGCCTTTGTTCCACGCCTCTCATCACTTCCGAGCGCGTTCCCATCAAGCCGCGCGAACATCCCCCGTGTCTTCGGGGGCTGCGCGTTCGATCCCGCGCGAAATTTTTTATGATATTAAAGCGACGGCGTTCCGGTGAACGGAACGCGTGATTTGAACCGCGTCGGGCGACGCGGGAAGTAAAATTCGTGGAAATAACGTGGAGATAAGTTCTGGATAATTGGAGTAAATTCTGCAAGATCGACGATCGGATTGTATACGAGAGTAGATAATTTGGGAGGAGATGTGATTATTATTATATGATTATTGTTATTATGGCCTCGCGGCTCGCTTTTATGGTTTCCGATTGTCAACGATTATAAGAACGAGGTGCAACGCTCGGATAATTGTATTCTTCTCTTCTCAAATTGTACATTTTTCTGTATAATCTGAGCGCAAATTAGGGAGAATTTGCTGCATTCGAGCCTTGTGGCTCGTTTTTATAGTTAGCGATTGTGAACAATTATAAAAACGAGGTGCAACGCTCAAATAATCGTATTCTCCGATTCCCAAATTGTACAGTTTTGTGTATAATCTGAGCGCGAATTAGGGAGAATTTATTGCATTCAAGCCTCGTGGTTTGTTTTTATAGTTACCGATTGTCAACGATTACAAAAACGAGCCGCGAGGCTTAGATAATAGTATTCTCCTGTTCCCAAACTGTCTATTTTGTGCATAATCTGAGCGCGAATTAGGGTGAATTTGCTGCATTCGAGCCTCGTGGCTTGTTTTTATAGTTACCGATTGTCAACGATTATAAAAACGAGGTGCAACGCTCAAATAATCGTATTCTCCGATTCCCAAATTGTACGGTTTTGTGTATAATCTGAGCGCGATTTAGGGAGAATTTATTGCACTCGAGCCTCGTGGCTCGTTTTTATACTTAGCGATTGTGAACAATTATAAAAACGAGGTGCAACGCTCAAATAATCGTATTCTCCGATTCCCAAATTGTACATTTTTGTGCATGATCTGAGCGCGAATTAGGGAGAATTTATTGCATTCGAGCCTCGTAGCTCGTTTTTATAGTTACCGATTGTCAACGATTATAAAAACGAGCCGCAAGGCTCAGATAATAGTATTCTCCGATTCCCAAATTGTACATTTTCGTGCATGATCTGAGCGCGAATTAGGGAGAATTTGCTGCATTCGAGCCTCGTGGCTCGTTTTTATAGTTAGCGATTGTGAACAATTATAAAAACGAGGTGCAACGCTCGGATAATTGTATTCTTCTCTTCTCAAATTGTACATTTTTCTGTATAATCTGAGCGCGAATTAGGGTGAATTTGCTGCATTCGAGCCTCGTGGCTCGTTTTTATAGTTAGCGATTGTGAACAATTATAAAAACGAGGTGCAACGCTCGGATAATTGTATTCTCCGATTCCCAAATTGTACATTTTTGTATATAATCTGAGCGCGAATTAGGGAGAATTTACTGCATTCGAGCCTCGTGGCTCGTTTTTATAGTTACCGATTGCGAACAATTATATAAACGAGGCGCAACGCTCAAATAATCGTATTCTCCGATTCCCAAATTGTACATTTTTGTGCATGATCTGAGCGCGAATTAGGGAGAATTTATTGCATTCGAGCTTTGCGGCTCGTTTTTATAATTACCGATTGTGAACAATTATAAAAATTAGGTGCAAGACTCGAATAATCGTATCCCCTTTTTACGAAGTTGTCCATTTTTGTGCACAATCTGTGCGTCAATTAGGGAGAATTTATTGTAATCCCTGCGTTGGTATCTTCTATGCTCTTCCATAAGTATCAAGAAACAGCTGCAAACTCCATATTTTGGTCATTGTTACATCGAAGACTCGAATACTAAAGCTTTATAATTATTGTGCATTCAGTGCACCTTTTAAAACGCTGCATGGTTTAAAAAAACTGCAGATTTCTTCTAGCTTTTGGTCAAAATCGTGATAAAAGTGCGATTTTTGCCATCTTTAACTTGTTGTAACTCATAACAATGTCAATCGATTTCGATAAAATTTTCAGAATGTGTATAAGTTACCGAGATCTACGAGAGGAATTTTTTTTAAATTTTTGTTGTAGGCTCAGATAAAAAAAGATAAAAGAACGAGAGTTTTCGTTCTTTTTTGGCATTCCAAATAATAGCAGAATTTAAAAAAAAGCATTTTGGTTGTTGTCTGTCATCATGTTTTATCCGAGACACCTTAGAATTAAATGGAACGGTAAAGGGTTTCAAGTGAAAATGATAAACAAAAAGAAATCATAATATAACTTTGGTCGAGCTAATTTTAAGTCAAACGTACGCAGTTGTATGATTGGTTATAAATAATAATATATAATATATATATTATAATAATTATAATAATATTATAATAATATATAATATATATATTATAATAATTATAATAATATTATAATAATATATAATATATATATATTATAATAATTATTATAATTATTATTATATTATTTATTATTATTTATAACCAATCATACAACTGCGTACGTTTGACTTAAAATTAGCTCGACCAAAGTTATATAAAGTTATTATAAAGTTATTATAATTATTATAATAATATAATAATTATTATTATATATTTTTGAAATTACCATATAATTTCGTTGATCTCTCTCTCTCTCTCTCTCTCTCTCTCTCTCTCTCTCTAAATATTATAACATTATTTTAATAATCTCCACATGTGTGTGTGTGTGGCTACAAAATGTAGCATAGTAATGTAAGATTCAGTGTGTGAACGTACGAATGTAGTGGTATGTAGGTGAATGTGAGTGCACGGTTACGTGGGTGAGACAAATGAATGATTGGAACGTAATTTAACGTAATTTTATTGGAACGGAAGAGTAATTTTGGTGAAAATGTGGCGGGACTTCTCCGAAAACTGCGCGCAAAAACGGACACCGTTCTCTATTGTGTTATTAATAAATTATCTATCGATTGCCATAATCGATCTATAGTATTTCTTAAAATATTAGTAAATTTAAAAACGTCGGAAAGTCCCCCGGAGACTAATTTTAATATTTTATAAAATACGAACTTGCAGAAAATGGGTGATACTGAATCTCGGTGGTGGAAACTTTTGATTTCCGCTGCTGCAGCTTGCATTTAGCGAGGGGGATCCAATTAAAATGGATATAGAACAAGGGAACTTATTTTTGTAGTACGTAGGATTTAACTACAAATTTCTCTGTTTTCAAAGGAATTAATATCTTTTAGGATTTTATATTTGGAATTCCATGTATCGAACACACGGTATTTCTCTGTTAAAAATACACACATATCATCATGAATAAACATTTTTAATTAACAGATGCGATGCTAAAAGTTTTGAAAAATAATAATAATAAAATTGTATTGTGTTTTATTATTTTTTTGTGATCCTATGTTTTTCTGACAGCTTCGTCGTAAACTGAGAACTAAAATGTAACAAAATCTTTTGTTATGCATATAAATATTCGCAACCATTAATTCCGACCAAATTCGAAATTCGCGCGCATGAAGATTTCAATAAAATTGTAGAAATTACAAAGACAAGCTGGAACAATTTAATCAAGTTTAAGTAAATCCAATCTTGTAGTTGTTATAAAACAATAAAGAAAATAAGTCAATTAAGACAACAATATCCATAAAGAAATCGCTGAATATGCAAAATTTTCATGTGCATTCAGTCGCATATTTATGCTTCAATTTCCAATAATTGTGAATTTCTAACGGTATAGACGACTGTCAATATTGAAGTAACATTAAAAAATGATAAAGTGCACCGAGCATGAAATTGGTACTCGAATATGGGACACTGATAATTGGTACGATATTTAAAACATGAAATAAAATAAAAAGTTGCTTTCTTCATTTATTACAATCTTTTGGTTATCGTCATAAATTTAGTACACAATTAAATAAACATTTAATTAAAACTGTTATAACCTTTGTAAAAAAACAACAACAAAATATTACAAATCTTTTACTAATTAAACTTTTCGCTTGTAATATCGTATTTTAAATTGAAGTATCAGCTCTTCTATATTTGGAATTTCATAAATTGAACACATGATATTCCGTTAAAAATACACATATATTTTTATAAGTGAGCATTTTAAATTAATCAATATATAAATACACATACATATCTTTATAAATAATCATTTTAATTTAACCGATATATAAATACATCGAATTTACGTACAATATGTCGAATTGATAAATTTTGTAACAGTTGCAAAAAAAAACGATTATCAAGTTTTCCGGATTTATTTGACTTACAAGCTATTACGTGCACAGTCTTCATGAGAGACAGTTCGTAACCGCATCAACGATATTAATTTGTTACATTCTTGACCCGTTTGCATCCGCAAGTGGAACAATCCGAGCGTGATGATTGTCAAATATCTTCAATTGTGCAAGTATTCTCGTGATGTGCTCTTGTTTATGGTCTCGAGTAGCACAGAATTTGTGCGGTAATAATTAGCCAATCCAGTAGTTAAGCTTAAAACAGTTAACTGACTGGTGATAATTAACGATCATCGCTCTCGAATCATTCCGCATGCTGATGCAAGTGGATTCAAAATAGCACAATTCCATATTTCACGACTTTCCTCTACAGGGTATCCTAAAATTATGGTATTTCCGTGAAATGGGTTCCTGAGGCGATTCGAAGCAACTTTTTCCTTAGCGGAAATGCAATCCGCGGCTTCGTTCACGAGTTATTAACGAAAAACAGTGACCAATCAGAGGCGAGCTCAGCTGCCGCGAGGCGACCTAGCGAGCGCGCGAAGCGTCCGAGCCCATGAGCGGAACCGAGTTCCGTGCGCTCGTTGGCTCGGCCACCGCGCGCCAGCCGATCTCGCCTCTCATTGGTCACCGTTTTTCGTGAATAACTCCTAAACGAAGCGGTGTATTGCATTTTCGCTGAGGAAAAAGTTACTTCGAATGACCTCACGAACCTCTCAATTCCTGTAATTACCATCATTTTGGAACACACCGTACAGTAATTCGAGTATAGATCTCGGAAGTCCTGCGAAATAAAGTGAAATGTATTATTTATTCGAATACACGAACTTCCTTGAAATGAGGGAACACTAACGGGCCAAGTAGAGTGCTCCTCGTGGCAGTCTAACAAGGAAGCACCAGCGCATCGCGTCAGCCGAAGAAGCGTTTCCGCAGCGACCCTCTCTACATTTGCATCTGTATTCAGGCTCGCGCGCATGCACGCGCCCCAAGAGAATCCTAACGATGTAATCATTTAATGAAGCTGCCGGTGTATCCTTTGGATCCTCGAGAAGAATCCGGGATGAGACAGAAATATTCGAGAAACTTGCCCCGCCTTGTTATTAAGCCGTGATTCGGCTCGCGCGGACGGCGGACGAACAAACTGGGACGGCGTTTCCGGCCCCTCCTTTCATTCAATCCGCGAACACCGGAGCCACAGTTAGCCTTTCTCCCCCCAGCGAATAATTATCGTTCAGATTACACTCGGGCCGTGTTTAATCGGCGTCTGAAACAGCCGGTTTTCTTAATGCAAAATAAACTCGAATTTTCGTTTCTGTGTGCAGAGCGTTCCCGCGGCCGGAGCCCCGCGGCACCGGCCCGGCACAATTCTCCCCTGAGTACATCTGAAAAATTGTTCCAGATAAAAGTTTAACTATCTTCCGGTCCATGGAATCCGCGAGGGTGTAAACTTTTTGCCCCCGTTTCACTACGGAGAATTACAAAAGTTGCTCTTATTTAGCCGTCGCGGAAACGTAAAATCTTTATGCGGCCGGCTTCTTAGCCGCCAAATGGGAACGGAATCTCGGCGACTCGCTCTTTCGAACTCGCGAAAAAGTCCCTCGCGAAAGTATTCGATGATCTTCGCTCGAAATCGAGCAACGAGATTTCGATGTTTTATCGGTTGCTCCATGCACGGTCATTTCTCCCGGAAATGCCGAATCTCGGGTTGCTGTGAATTTCTCTGTGCTGGTCCTACGCCTGTGCAATTTATTGCTACGTCGATGCTAAGAGTCGACGCCGTCGCGTGTGTCGTGTCGTAATATTTATTAGTCGTAGATGATATTTGTGCAAGACGATCTTTACGTAAATACAGCAATTTCTCCCGGAAATGCCAAATTTCGGGTTGCCGTGAATTTTCCTGCGCTGGTCATACGCCTATGCAATTTATTGCTACGTCGATGCTAAGAGTCGACGCCGTCGCGTGTGTCGTGTCGTAATATTTATTAGTCGTAGGTGATCTTTGTGCAAGAAAAGAGCATGTGCAGTTTACGTGAATACAGCAATTTCTCCCGGAAATGCCAAATTTTGGGTTGCCGTGAATTTCCCTGCGCTATTTATTGCTATGTCGACGCTAAGGTTCGATAGAAAACAACACAAAATGATCTATTTGGGTGTGAATCGTGGCATGTGGCCTCCGAATTGCCTTCGAATCGTGGCAAAAAATTGGAAATAAAAAAGTTAAGTCATTATGTTATGTATTCATGTTAACACTTTACAGGCTGCGCGGTTTTGTGAGAAACCTTCAGCCAATGTTTAATCCTGGATTAAACTGCTATTTTGCAAATAAACAAAATTGTAATTAAATTATAGTTTGGAAATCAGCAATCAATTGTCAGATAAACGTCACAGATATCGAAATTTTAGGTTTATTATTACATTATCAAAGTAACATCCTAATTCGTTTCGTGATTTAATGGTTTTTCTGAACGGAAGAACCGAATGCTATATACTACTCTAAAAGCGTTAATAAACATATTGAACAATTTAGATCCTCGAGACGCTTAAGCGGCGTTCACATTTGAAGTTAAAATACGATTAATTTTAATTACAGCTAATTCGTAACAGCACGTTTCGAAGAACAAAACGTGCTTAAAAGAATAGCCAAAAACCCTCAAACTGACAGAGGCTTGCATGCTTTATTTTCATAAAGCCCGTCCGGCGTGCAACCGGAGCGGCCGCGCCGGTAGGTTAACAAAAGAGCTGAGATTAAAATTTCATGTTTATTTATTAACCTCCGTTTAACCGATGTCCGTTTACTTGAAATAAAGCACGGGATCCGATCAACCGCGAAATGGAACTCTGTCGCGAAGAGATGATTCTAAAAAAAAAAAAAACGTTACCGGTCACGGCAACGAGTCCTGTAAAATTTCTCACACACGTGCGTATTAATTTATATTAATGTACTTGTCCTACTCGTTTCATCGGGTTTCACGAAACCCGGGAATATTTTTCCGCGGCGGTGTGCGCAACATTAACAGACGGTATTTTTGGACCGGACGCATGAACGTCCGTGATCATTTATTCATTCCTACGCAGGTATTTATGCATCCCGGTAAATCCACTCAATTAACGGAAATTGGGCGGTACAAGTAATACCGCGATGCGTACCGGGACCGGTGAAATGACTAATTGAATCGATCGATTTAGCAATTAATCGGACGGCTTCGGATAATTGATCAAAAGTAACACGCGCGAAATTAATAGCGGCGCGTGTAACACGTGTGTAGCCAGCTAACGCGTTCGCTAATTATTATATAACTGTTTGTAAATTTCGGCGCATCTGTTCTTAGTCAGGGGGGGAGGGGGGGATATTACGTTCTGATAATACACTGTTCATCGTTCGAACACGAACGGCCGACGGCGAACATGCGTACGCGTGCGCAACGAACCCGACATTCTATCTCGAAAAATCTGATCTTATGTTATTATATATTCATAATAAATATCAATATTATTTTAACGAACGGACTGCGACGACGGATGCCGTGTACGATATGCTGTAAGAACGTTTTTGTCTTTTTTTAAGAACAGAGAAATCGTATCTACATCTCGAATATACGATTATGCTTTTAATCTTTTATTTTGTTGTGGAGTGGATACTAAAAATCTTTTTATCTCGAAAAATCTGATCTTACGTTATATTCATAATAAATTTCGATATTATTTTAACGAACGGACTGCGACGACGGATGCCGTGTACGATATGCTCTGTAGGAACGTTTTTGTCTTTTTTTTTAGCAGAGAAATCTTATTTACATCGAATATACGATTGTGCTTTTAATCTTTTATTTTGTTGTGTAGTGGATATTAAAAATCTTTATATCTCGAAAAATCTGATCTTACGTTATATTCATGATAAATTTCAATATTATTTTAACGAACGGACTGCGACGACAGATGCCGCGTGCGATGTGCTGTAGGAACGTTTTTTTTTAACAGAGAAATCGTATCTACATCGAATATACGATTATGCTTTTAATCTTTTATTTTGTTGTGGAGTGGATATCAAAAAATTGTGGGTATTTCATTTGCCACGGTTTTGTAGAACGAAGCTATACAACGATAAATCTGGACTGATTTATCTCGTCTACCGCATCTACATATATATGAGTTACGGAACTGCATTTTTTTATACGTTAATACGAAAATAATGTTATAATCTTAATAACCTGCACACTGTGGTATGATTTTAATAACATGAATATAATATTATGTATGGTATGTGTTATAATAAATTATTTTGTTTTATGTTTTATATTTATATCTTTTTTTCTTTGCGACAATCCCTTAATATTTGTTGTACAATTTCTTTCAGTTGCTTTGTGAAACAAGATCGAGTTCGTTTGATTACAGCATACATTTTGTATTTTACATTAAAAGTTCAATATACAGTCAGGAGCGAATATAAATAAAGTGGTAAATATAATAAAAATATACACCTTTTAAAACGTCATAAAGTTTTCCAAATTCGACTAAATAATTTGAATATTTTTTAGATGTTAGAGGGACTGGTCTATTAGACAGTGATTAAAATGCTTCCATTAAACTCGTTATTACTTGGAATGACAAAAGAATGTTGTTCTTTAACTTTTTTACCTGAACCCATAACTAAAATTTGAAGAATGCGTTTTATAGATCTTGATAAGGATCGTTAACGATTTCATCGAAATCGGTTAACGCAGAGTCAAGGTTATTGAAACAATAGAATTGAAAAAATCTGCATATTGCTAACAGTTATTTGTCGAAAGTTCAAAAAGTCGGTACAAAACTGTGATTATCGCGATCTTTAATTGTTTGTAATTCTTAGCAACGTCGATCGATTTCGAAGACATTTTCAGCATAGCTCTATCAAGATCCACAGATCGAATTTTTTAAATTTTCATTATAGGTTCAGATAAGAAAGTTGAGAAACGCGAGTTTTCAATTCGTTTGGTCATTTCAAGTAGTATCTAAATTAAAGAAAGAAGCATTTGCCTCATTACCTAGCGGACTAGTCCCCCTATCATCTAAAAAAATTCAAATCATCTAGTCTTAAAAAGAGTTTTTCTTAAAAAGAGACTTTTAGTTTTAACCCTTTCGCTACTACGGGTGACTATAGTTACCCGCCACAAAACGACACCCACATACGATGGGTGACTATAGTCACTTGCCACAAGATGCCACCTATACACGACGGGTGACTATAGTCACCGGTCACAACAATGGAGCCAAAAGTTCAAACAAGGGCTATCGCCTCGCTTTCCTCTGTTCGCAGACGCTATCATCTACCAAAAACTACGATCAATTGTAATAACTCTGGTCAAATTAATCCAACGTTTTTGAAGCAAAAGACTTGGCCCCGAATGCCGAAGACTGCGCGCGCTTAATGTTCCTGCTTTCGGCAGGGTGCTCCGTTCTACACGAGGGACTCCGCGGCGAGGCCCGCCGTAGCGAAAGGGTTAAAAAAGTTATACCGTCTTAAAAGCTGTCCACTTACATTTCCCTCGACTGTAACCAGCAGAAGGAATCGTACATCTAAGAGGTTGTCATAAACTGTAAAAGTTATTTTAGCACTGAAGGGAAGGTTAGCGAATCGGAGCGCGTGTTTAAGGTTACTATTAATGCAGTTTATTGAATTGCTATCGATGAGCGCGGGCGCGACTAGCGTGACGTCGTAGGACTAGCAACTTAGGACAGACTGAGCTTTTGGAGTTGCGCGTTTGTCTCTTTTATACTGGAAGAGAAGAAAGGAATAGATGGACTTTCGTAGGAAAGGAGAAAGTTGGGAAAGTCCCGTGCGGGTCCAGGTGTCCAGATGTGAGGAGAATTGTTTTATTAGGGGTGCGTGTTTTTTAGGGAATTTTGAGGATTAGGAACGGTACTTGTTTTATTGATAGCGGCCGCGCTCAGGTGGAGGGATGCGACGCCACATTATTATAATTCGTGGAACCACAACATTTGTACACCGCTCGTCAAACATTTCCTTTCATGTCATTTCCTTTCCGCGCGAAACACGACGAGTTGTGTAGCAGATTTCGCTGCGGGTTCGCCGCGAAAGTGGTACCGTTTGACGGACCGAGCGAATTAAAGGGAATCCGCGGACTTGATCGGGCCATGGGATTCTCTTTTGCTGCGAGGACGGATAAAAAACAGCATTCGACCAGCTCGAATGGTATGGTTTTATTTTCGAAATGCTGCCAACAGCAACGCGTTACGGAATTTATTACACACTCGGCGAGCACGCAGAAGGAAAGACTGACAGTAACAGATCTGCCAGATTCACGCCGAGCAAAGCCTTCATCCAACAGAACAGCCGGCGGCGTGTGAAATTTATTTAAATCGACCGGCGCTTGCTCCTTTTCCGAACAAATTATTTTCTTGCCGAACAGTTCCGCAACTATTCTCGCCGCTGAACAAACGGTTGAATTCGCTGGAATCGGCGAATGGCGAAAACGATCCTGACTGAACGCACTTGCTAAATGCAGCAGCTTTCTTAAACGTGCGACATCGGGTCATCTCGACCTCTAAAATGAAAGACACCTCGAAGAGCTGCGGACATTTCAGTCAGCAAAAGTTCCATCTTCTCTTCGAATTCGTTGTTTGTCCGAATTTGTCCGAACGTGCGGGAAAATTGCTGCATGAAGCGCTGGTCTTCGTAAAAAAAGCGAAGCAATGCTTTCGACATATCGGTGCCTCCACCTACGAATCAGTCACGAGATGATCGAGCCACGTGTCCCGAAAACCCCTACAGTGTGGAACACTTTTTCTACGAACGTTTTTCTCTACGTTGGCTTCATATTTCTTCGAGGAACGTAACGAACCCAATTTGTCTGAAACTGTATGATTACCGAATTTCTGTTTCAGATTGATATCCGGACGTTACAGAATAGAGTTATGGCTTCGCATCGAAAAAGTCGTGCCCAGGCGTTTCTTCGCTTCCCGATGTATCAATCGTATCCAAGCTTTTCTGACACGAATATAACTATAATATAACTAATATATAATATAATATAATAATATAATATAATATAATATAATATAATATAATATAATATAATATAATATAATATAATATAATATAATATAATATAATATAATATAATATAATATAATATAATATAATATAATATAATATAATATAATATAATATAATATAATATAATATAATATAATATAATATAATATAATATAATATAATATAATATAATATAATATAATAATATAATATAATATAATAATATAATATAATATATATATAATATTATAATATATAATATATAATATAACTAATATAACTATACGGGATACGAATGTAACTACGTGAACGAAGGCAGACTTTGAAATGGAAATATAAGGGTATCCCAAAATTATGGTGTTTCTGTTAAATGGGGGATTCCTGATATCATTTGAAGCAACTTTTTCCTTAGCGAAAATGTTCCACGAGGCTTCGTTCACGAGTCATTAACGAAAAACAGTGACCAATGAGAGGCGAGCTCGATTGGCGCGAGGCAGCCGAGCCGATTTTTGTGACACAGACCGAGCCTATAACGTATATAGTGATAGTTAATTAATCTAGCAACTAGTTTCGAAAATGATTAACTAAATATTAACAATTGACAATCGTCGCGCGAGAATTATACCGCGTGCAAACGAGCCGAAAGTTGTTTCGACGTTCGTTCGAAAGTCGAAAGTTTTTCTGCACGCGAGTTTCATTGGTCTGCTCATTATCTATTTAGCATCGCAATATAAATTCGTGCATTTACGTGCATTTATGTTAAGGCTGTCCACGTCCCATAAAATATGAAGCATCGAGGAGCGGCAGCGAAACTTTTGATTGGCAAATAGAAAAATTTCCGTCGGTTTTACTGCCGGTAGGAAAGTTAAAGGGTTGAAATTTATGGTCCCAACAGTCTGTAAATTGTCGTCAAAGCCTCGAGTAGGTAGTGCTCGAGGTTCCCATGAATTTCTGAAATCCGGGAATGCCAGTCCGACGAATGTTAAAAGGTATATCGGCGCCAACGACGGAACTGTCATCGTGTTACACTTCAACAAACTTTATCGAACCTATTACGTCACTATTTACTTTACTCGTCGCGGAAAGATTCAATTTGGAATTCAGGCGCGCGCGTCGCGAGAGTGCGCGACCAAAACTGTTCGAAGGGTTGAACGATTAATGTTGCAAATTAATTTAACGTTGTTCTGTACGGTCGCAGATTAATATGACCGCTTTGGAAAAAAAAGAATATGGCCAACAATGTTTGAATTTAATATTGCAAGTATGTCGTCGCACATGATGCAAGTACGTCGTGTGTTGTTCGACCGACGATAACTTTCTCGCAGACCGGCAGAAAATTTCAGCTGGATCGGTAGCGGTTGTAAATCAACTTACTTATCGTCCGGGTGATTAAAAGTTAGGCGTCGCTCAGCGGAACGAGACCGCTGTTTTCTTGGACATCGTCGGCCAAAATTTATCGTCGAAATATTGCCCCATAGCTTCGTTAAATCTTTAACAAGCGATCGTAACGCGAGAAAACACAAAGAAGAAATTAGTTACACATCTTTTTCAGACATGTACAGTGGGTCACAAAATTATTCGCTCACGGTTATATTCGCTCATAAAACGGAATAACTTTTTGAGAATAATACATACGCACATAATGCTCATCGCATTAGCAACAATTAACCTTTTAGGCACGACGCGCCACTATAGTGGCTTTCGCGGATGTCATCTCTCTGGACGACGCGTCACTATAGTGGCTTGCTCTAGTAGCTCACTCGCTCATCGTTTGAACCAAATAATCGTCTTCATATGCATTGTTTCACACTTCTTTTGTCTTCACATCGATTTACAACAGTCTACAGGGTGTCCCAAAAATGTCTCGGAATCAGGAAATGGCGGGTTCCTCGGATCATTTGAAGCAACTTCTTCCTTTGCAAAAATGTTCTCCGAGGCACCGTTAACGAGTTATCGACGAAAAACAGTGACCAATAAGAATCGAGTACGGCTGACGCGAGGCGGCCCAGCCAACCAGCGCGCGAAGCCCAGTTCCGCTCATTGGCTCGATCGCCTCGCGCCAGCCGAGCTCGCCTCTCATTGGTCACTGTTTTTCGCTAATAACTCGTTAACGGTGCCTCGGAGAACATTTTTGTAAAGGAAAAAGTTGCTTCAAATGGCCTGAGAAACCCGCCACTTTCGGATTGCGAGATATTTTTGCGACACTCTGTATATACAGTATCAGACACTGTACAGTACACATCAGACTCTGCCGTCCAGAGAAATAGCCTCGCGCAGAATTCAGCCGTACCTAAAAGGTTAAAGCACCTCTGTCCTGAGCGATCGGTGAACTGTGACCCCGCATTCGTAAATTCCCCGAGTAAACGATTAGTAATCCGGTAACAATAAATTCTCCGCGACTCCGCGTCTTATCTACTCTCGCCAAAACCGGTGCGAACTCCTCGATCCAGCGAGCAGAGGGATCCAAAATCATTTCGTCTTGATCGTCTCGACGCGTGCCCAGATTGTGCCCAAGAAGCGAAGTAGTAGCGTCGTCTCGGGAGTTAGCTCCGAAAGGATAAATGATTGGCAGAAGAAACGGATGAACTCCGGAGCGGAAAGTGTCGGCGGATGGATGGCGGGCGTCCCCGCAGACAGATACGCGGCATCAGCGTCGCGAGAAGGACGATGTAAACAGGCGGGGGGGACGAAGGAATATCGGTGTCGAGAATCGAGCAGGGTGGAGCGTGTGCAGAGAGCCGTGTCTTGTGCCAGAAATCCATCCCCGTTCCTGGGCGGCCTAGGGGCGGGGGCGCGGGGAAGCCCCTGGTGGTCGATACGTGGGTCAGCAGCATGCTTCACTGACAGCGCCAATGGGGCGGTTTGCGAAATCCTCGAGCCAGTACAACCCCGGCGTACGAAGTAACGCAGGTGTCCGGCAACGCCGAGATCCTCCGGACGCCGCGATGAAGACCTCGACAATGACCACAATTAATAACCGTTATCAAGGGAAGGCCCGAAGGGAAACTAATCCTTCCCGCGGGAATCCGCCCGAAACTGCGCCACCATGAATTCTGAATTTGCGGATGGCTGCAGATTTCCGCGGGATCATCCCCACGGCGCCAGGCGTCCCCGAAATAGAAATTGATGCGCGCCTTTTTTTTCATTCCTCGCGCGTCTCCGCGCGATTTTTATGCACACCCTTCGCCGACTTTCGGCACGCCGAACGCGACGTTTCGGGCCTTCCAGAGGGACGAAATTGAATTTTGTTGATGTCCCGGGCGTGCGGAATCGCACGCTGATTATAATGGTATGCGATTCATCTCGATGTGTTAACGTTGTGTAAATTGTTATGGTGTCGTGAAAGTGTTCAGGGAAGAAGGGTCGATATCAGATGGAAATTATTTGGAGAATGTTTAATATATGTTATACATATTAGTATATATTGTTATGTATATTATAATAATTAATAATTATTTAGAGAATTTTGGTGCAATAATTTTGTACCACTAGATCCGTTTAAATGATCGACATCACCCCTAATCATCTTTACGAATTTAGTGACTTTAAACTACTACGAAACACAAATCAATTTTTATCATCTAAATTTAAAGCCAAAATTATTCAATTTCATGATCTCATATTCTTTTAAATTAACTTGCAAATTTACAATAATAATTCCTTTCAATCAACTAGATCCAATTGGTGTTACCCCTAATTATCTTTACAAATTTGGTGACTTTACACTATTGCAAATCACAAATCAATTTTTATCATCTACATTTAAAGCCAAAATTATTCAATTTCATGATCTCATATTCTTTTAAATTAACTTGCAAATTTACAATAATAATTCCATTTGATTAACTAAATCCAATTGGTGTTACCCCTATTCATCTATACAAATTTAACTACTTTATATTTCTACAAATCATAAATCAATTTTTATTCTCAAAAATTTAAAGTCAAAATTATTGAATTTCATAATCTTATAGCCTTATAAATTAACTTTCAAATTCACAATAATAATTACATTCAATCAACTACCCCTAATCACCTTTACGAATTTAATGACTTTACACTATTGCAAACCACAAAAATCAATTTTTATCATCTAAATTTAAAGTAAAAATTATTCAATCACGTGATCCCATAGCCGTTTAAATCAACTTGCAAATTTACAATAATAATTCCATTCGACCAACTACATCCAATTGGTGTTACCCCTAATCACCTTTATAAATTTAATGACTTTACACTATCGCAAACTTTTATTTATACGTGATACTTCGCACTGTCCAAAATCGTATCAAAATGATTTCTACGAACTGCAATCTCTCTTCGATTGAATTCTCGCATTATCTCGAACGAAATTCAAAGCTTAATGTCCTTTCACAAGAATTCGACATGGGATTTCATTTCCCGAAGAGTGCGCCCGTGAAACTTCATTCGGTAGGATGAAATATTTAACGAAGTTTCCAGAAGTCGGAAAGGGCAGGAGGGCGTACACGTGGAATTACATCGCAATTGCTGCACACTGTTAATACAATTTTATGTATATACCATGAATTATATCGTCGAGACAAATATTCTCTTACGAACAATGCCGCGGCGCTCGCTTTAAATTTAATACACGAATAATTTTCGTTCGCGATAATACGAAGCCCGTCGATTCCATTAATGAATCGGGTCATTAATTAGTATTCGGTGACCAGCGGTCGCATTGTTCTTCGGGGGTCGGTCGGCGATACCGGCGACGGGGGCCGGTCAAATACAAGATGATACAGTCGCGTGACACTCCGGTTTGTAACCTGATCTCGGATTAATCCGTCCTGAACGCTCGGACAACATCGATCCATCGAAGCCATCGCGGGATGAAGCGTGATGAAGCTTGTCACTATTAATATCCGACCTGCTCGCCAATTATTGGTGACATAATCGTGATTCACGTAAGTGTTGTCTGTCGCTTTTAATAGTCACGGAGTCACGACGCCCATCGTTCTTTTGCTGCACGATAATAGCTCGTCGTCGATGCGTATACTAAATTCTCCGTAATTCGCGCTCGGATTGTGCACAAAAATGGACAATTCGGGAAGAGGAGAATGCGATTGTTCGAGCCTCGCGCGGCTCGTTTTTATTATATCATATTTATCGTTTAATTTTTATATATTTTATATATATAGTCGTTTTTATTTGCCGATTATTGATTTACATTTAATTATGGAAATAACTTTGTTTCCATAAAATAGACAATTTGGGAAGAGGAAAATAGGATTCTTCCAGCCTCGCGACTCGTTTTTATAGTTACCGATTATTGATTTACATTTAAATATGGAAATAACTTTGTTTCCATAAAATAGACAATTTGGGAAGAGGAAAATAGGATTCTTCCAGCCTCGCGGCTCGTTTTTATAGTTACCGATTATTGATTTACATTCAGTTATGGAAATAATTTTGTTTCCAGAAAATGGACAATTTGGGAAGAGGAGAATAGGATTATCTGAGCCTCGCGACTCGTTTTTATAGTTACCGATTATTGATTTACATTTAATTATAGAAATAATTTTGTTTCCAGAAAATGGACAATTTGGGAAGAGGAGAATACGATTGTTCGAGCCTCGCGACTCGTTTTTATAGTTACCGATTATTGATTTACATTTAATTATGCAAATAACTTTGTTTCCATAAAATAGACAATTTGGGAAGAGGAAAATAGGATTCTTCCAGCCTCGCGACTCGTTTTTATAGTTACCGATTATTGATTTACATTTAATTATAGAAATAATTTTGTTTCCAGAAAATGGACAATTTGGGAAGAGGAGAATAGGATTATTTGAGCCTCGCGACTCGTTTTTATAGTTACCGATTATTGATTTACATTTAATTATAGAAATAATTTTGTTTCCAGAAAATGGACAATTTGGGAAGAGGAGAATACGATTGTTCGAGCCTCGCGACTCGTTTTTATAGTTACCGATTATTGATTTACATTTAATTATGCAAATAACTTTGTTTCCATAAAATAGACAATTTGGGAAGAGGAAAATAGGATTCTTCCAGCCTCGCGACTCGTTTTTATAGTTACCGATTATTGATTTACATTTAATTATAGAAATAATTTTGTTTCCAGAAAATGGACAATTTGGGAAGAGGAGAATAGGATTATTCGAGCCTCGCGACTCGTTTTTATAGTTACCGATTATTGATTTACATTTAATTATAGAAATAATTTTGTTTCCAGAAAATGGACAATTTGGGAAGAGGAGAATAGGATTATTCGAGCCTCGTGGCTCGTTTTTACAGTTACCGATTATTGATTTACATTCAGTTATGGAAATAAAGTTATTTCCATAATTCAAACAATAACGATTAGAAAAGAGAAAATAAAAATCACATATCTTCACGATTAAATGATATCAATAAAAAACTATTTGCTAGATTGATTTCAAAATTTCTTTATATTTAAAGAACTGTCGAAAGCGTGACTGTTGCACGAGTCACCAAATTCAATCTCGTATGCACAAAATTGCATTATAGGTTATATAAAATGGAAATACCACGGGTCAGAAAAACTATTTTAAATTTTGCATTAATTTGGCTACGAGTGCAAAGGGTTAATATTATGGCGTGCGCATATATGATAGCCTTTCTTAACGCTTGCAACCTGCGTGCCTAAGTGCCTTTGGTTTCCACAATGTTACTAACTCTGTGATATTTTGTAATGTAACATGTTGTAATAAATCTCACGAGAGATTTCCTTATAATAAAAAAAAAAAGTTACATGTAGGTAGCTTGTACACAAAAATGATACGATTATTCGATCATTAATTAATATAAATTATAATAATTAATATAAAATTAATCAATATTTATATAATAATATAACATTATATATATCGAATTTCGAGGTATACAGTAAATCTATGAACCGTCGGTAATTATAAATTGATGATTATAAATCGGTAACCGTAAAAACGAGCCGCAAGGCTTTTATATTAATTATATAATTTTATATATATATACTGTAAAAACTGTAAAAACTGTAAAAACGAGCCGCAAGGCTTTTATATTAATTATATAATTTTATATAATATAAATTATATTATATAATACTATAAAAACTGTAAAAACGAGCCGCAAGGCTTTTATATTAATTATATAATTTTATATAATGTAAATTATATTATATAACACTGTGAAAACTGTACAAACGAGCCGCAAGGCTCTTATATTAATTATATAATTTTATATTATATAATATAATTTATATTATATAAAATTATATAATTAATATAAAAGCCTTGCGGCTCGTTTGTACAGTTACCGATTTACAGTCATCAATATACAGTCACCGACAGTTCACCGATTTACTCTGTTCCTCGAAATTTGATCGCGCAAAGCGTTTCCAATTTTCACTCGCGTTTGCCGACGATAAGCGAAACAAACGTTCGATCGTACTATACAAATCAAAGATCGAAGTGCACAATTATCGAGCACATCGAAACGAAAGCAAAGCGAATCGAGTGAATTAAATGCGAAAAACCCGCAACAACAATGTCTCCGACACACTCGTACTTCTCATACGCTCCGCTATAAGTTCGTATCGGCGGGACATTTCACGCGAACGTTCGATGCAACCGGCGGAACAATCAACGATATCATGGCCACAGCGATCGTGCAATATTATCGAGCATCCGCGGTCTTTCGCGATGTACCTCGCCAGACGTCGAGCAAGCGCCTTGTTTCCGAAGCACCGTTTCGCGAGGTCGACGCGCATAAACGCAATTCGACGCGCTCCGTTCTCCAGCCTGCACGCGGCGCCGCGATCGATGCGAACTCCGGCGGGAACTCGGATGCAAAAATTCTTGGACAATATGGAATTTCAATATTCGATAATCCGTAGAAACATGTACACGCCGGGCGGACCGAGGTATACCGTGCCCGCCGAGTAGGTACACGGTTGTTATCCCGGCCGGGCATCGGGCTTTCCCGAGTTTACAAGGAACGGAATATCTCTTGGCGCGGCGATGTCCTAAATTCCGGAAGCAATGTCAGGTTATTTTCCGGGGCGGAGAGCCTGCGCAATGGTAATATCTTCCCAAAACAATTTGGATTTTGCGCAAAACGGCCGGCCCGGCCGTCGCGGCCGAAACGTCCGGCGCGCGCGTCAAAATTGCAACCGAGGCAGCTTTCGAATCCCTTAGAAAATTGACATTCCGCCGTTCGGGCGTAGCCGGCAAGCTGCGGGCCGGGCTTCCGCGTCGGTTTTCTTAACCTCGAAGCCACCTCGTCCATTTTCCACTTTGAGAATCGCCCCGGCATCCTATCTCGTTCCCGGTGTTCCCGTTCGCCCTGCAACCCGTTACCTTCCACGACCCGTCCCCCGCGCCCCTCGCTCTCCTCCCATTCTCTGGAGCACGACGAGCCGTTTCTTCCGACCTGGCCCGATCCCCTACCCAACGATCTGATCAATGTTGGAAGCGTAGTTCGACTGGGAAGAGGATATCCCGACGCCAGACGACGCCGCCGGAGCGCGTCGGATCGAGACACCGCTCGACCGGGAATCGATTTTCGGCGCGGACGGCGACGACAAATAGCTGTGTCCGTGCTCGTCGTTTATTTAATTAATCAAAGGGTTCGATAGGAATCGCATTACGTCCGGCCACCCTGCCGCGCCGCGCCGCGCAGCTCGATCCTTCAAAACAAATATTTTTCGCGCGCGCGCTTGCCCCTCGCGATATTTGCGCGCCGCTGATCTCCGCGAATCCATTAGGCAGATTACTGTTCTGCATTTTTCGAAAATCTCTCTCAGTTTGTTCTCATCCTCCTATACCCTCCGTTTTGTTCCTCCCTCTCTCTCTTTCTCTCTCTCGCCGCAACGATCCTTCCTCCTTTTTTACGATCACCGGGCACCCGGCTACGCCGCTATCAAACTTTTCTAAAAGGTATTACTTAGTCTCGGATCCAATGAAAACTTGGCGAGCTCGGTTAATGATAATGGTTACAGTGTAATTAAACGATCTGACAAGTTTGCCGACGCTGTTTACCTGCTATTTCGGAGGAGATTGAGGATCTGTTTTGCTGGATTGCCGGGGTTTTCTTTAGCGACGTTTGCGAATTATTGGTTTGCTGCGCGATCTTTTTATGGAATATGTAATGTATTGTTTGATCCGCTGGGCATTTGAATCTGTCTTTTCTAGTTTTAGTCATGTGAGAAATGTTTTGAGGTACGCCTGCTTATGACTGTTCTGTTTTAGTCATCGTTTCTTTCGCAATTGCGTTTTGTAGCACTTTTTTATCGGGAATAGTTTTTGTGACAGAACGATTCAATTTTTGTTTCTTGTATTTCTTTTTTACTTTCATTTCAGAATTTTGATGACAGAAGAATCGAATTTTCCTTCGTTTTAAAAGAAATATGTAACATTTATATTTAGTGCATTATGAGTGAAATCTTCGCCATGAGTTCTTTCGCAACTGCATTTTGTAGCACTTTTTCGTCGCGAATAAATTTCGTGACAGAACGATTCAATTTTTGTTTCTTGTACTTTTTTTTTACTTTCATCTCTGAATTTTGATTACAGGAGAATCGAATCTTCTTTCGTTTTAGAAGAAATGTGTAACATTTATATTTAGTGGATTATGTGTGAAATCTTCGCCATGAGTTCTTTCGCAACTGCATTTTGTAGCACTTTTTTGTCGCGAATAAATTTCGTGACAGAACGATTCAATTTTTGTTTCTTGTATTTCTTTTTTACTTTCATTTCTGAATTTTGATGACAGAAGAATCGAATCTTCTTTCGTTTTAGAAGAAATGTGTAACATTTATATTTAGTGGATTATGTGTGAAATCTTCGCCATGAGTTCTTTCACAACTGCATTTTGTAGCATTTTTTTGTCGCGAATAAATTTCGTGACAGAACGATTCAATTTTTGTTTCTTGTCCTTCTTTTTTACTTTCATTTCTGAATTTTGATGACAGAAGAATCGAACCTTCTTTCTTTTTAGAAGAAATGTGTTCCATTTATATTTATCATATATCACCACGAGTCTAATTCGTTGTCATATCGCAAAGGGTTAAGGTCGAGGCGTCTTCAAGTAACTATAATAGCCCGCTAACTATAATAACATAATCCTAACTTATAACCACGAAAAAAATAAGCCGAAGAATACGATCGTCAGAAAAATATCGGCGAATTCTACTACGAATTCTACTAAACAGGATCATAATCTTTTGAAATACGGGATCATAATCTTTCGGGACAATTTTCATATCGTTCATACCATGAGAAAAATATTTGAACATTCTTAATTAAGACATCCCATGGCTGCCACAAAAAGCGCCAGAAAAGTATCATTTTCGTGACATTTGCGCTCTCCACTCGGCGCTGTGAATTATTAGACGCGAACAATATAAAATCGCGCAATGTCAAAAAACTCATCGCCGAAGATTCTCGTGCGCCATTTCTCATCTCATTTCAGCTGCTAAACAGTTTTTCAGAAGATTTTCCGCGAGAAAATTCGACGAAATTTCAATTAATTTCCGCGGCAACGGATCACGGGCCGCTCGCAGAATTGATACGTGTCGGTAAACAGAATATATTTTCGTATTTTTTTTCCCCCAGCAGATTTTAAATATTTACTCGAATCACCATCAGGTTATATCAAAGCTGCGCGTTCATTTTGTACCCTTCTGTGACTCGGCAAAGCCCCGTTACCTTTTTTTTTTCACGTTCCATTTTGTTTGCAATACACTCGACGCGTTTGGTCCCTGTTAGGAGAGCGCGGAGTTTGAAAGCCTCGTTAATTTAAAGGATTGCCCAGCGTAGAACTGGAAATCGCCGCACCACCGTCTCGCTCACATACATCGATACTATTAACGAATCGATGGAACGGATGCCCCTTTGCCACGGCAACTTGAGTATCTCGAAAAATATGTCTTTGTTTTCTAGTCTTTGTTCCGGTTCGACGTAGAATTTATTCTACGAAATAATCATTCCGTTGTTCCGCGAGCGCACAATGAAACGCATCGTTATCCGTATAACACGGTTAGGTTAAAATACTGTTTTAAATAGAAAATAATAAATAGACGTTTAAATAATAATAGACAGATTTTATGTAAAATATATTTTATTCGTTCGAAAGAATGTAGTTTTAAAAATAAAATATTCTATTCTAACTGTAAAAAATGGTTAAAGTAATACTTCGAGTTGTATTTTACTTGAAAAATACTGAACATACTTGAGCCATTCTTTGGGATATTTTATTTATTTAATTTATTATCATAGAATAAAATATTTTTATTTGACTAAATCATAATGTAAAAATATAATTATTTTGATCATCTAAAAAGAGCGAAGAACTTTTCCTACTTTCGAATACAACATTACAATAAATATTATAATTTTTTAGGTTATTTCGTTGCACGTTACATTAATCATTTTCACAATTTATCTTCAGATTGGGGAAATCAATTAGGAAAAGCATTGTATTTCATGTTTCATATTGTCGAAACAAAGAATATTTTATTTTTATGCTCTAGATTATCAAAATAAAATATTTCTTTTCAAGCTTTAGCTTCAGATTACCAAAATGGACTGTTTTATCTGACGTTTCGCGTTATCAAAATAAAATATTGATTTCGCGCTTCAGCTGCGAATGATCGAAATAAAATATTTATTTCAAGCCTTAGCCGTGGACTGCTAAAATAAAATATTTTATTCAACTGAAATTTCCATGCTCTACTTGGAACACTATTTTATTCGAATCGTGAAGAATTTATCATTTAAATTCGTATTTGAAATATTTTGTCTAGAAATGTTAGCCAGCTCTGTCCGTGTCTTATCGTAACGACAGAAAATTGTAAGGACGTAAAGCCTTAAACGTGCGCGTACGTTTCGAGATTGAGGCAGTTATGGCATCTACAAAAAGATACGATTCCATTTATTCCGTCGCTTGTTTGAAATGAACAAGGTATGTACCAGGAAAGCTGTGCGACATGTTAGGTTGCGGATTTTATGAATTTATAGCTCGCAGCAGAGAACGTGGAAAGCACTACAACGGAATTCCTAGTCAACAGTGTTTGTAAAGCAGCTCGTGAAAATTTGCATCTGCATAAGCAGTATTTTGTGGATGGCAACTCTCGATAAAATAACCTAAAATATTTTTATTAAACCGTTCATGTTCCCCATGCAGAAAGTTTCGTTTTGCATTCAATAGTTTCGAAAGGTATAAGCTCTATTTTCACGTAGCAAAAGAATAATTCTATGTGCTGGTCGAGTATAAATCCAACATCTTTTATTCTTGCAACATACAGTGACGGACAAAAAAAATGAGCAGTAGTTAACAATGGCTGTTAGTTCAGCGAATGTCGTTTTTTGACGTAGCATTACGATTGTTTTTATTTTTTGGTGAGTAGTTTTCTTTTCGTTCCGTGATTCACTCATGCTTTTATGCTCGCTAAATGGACTTAAAAATCAACAAACAAATTTGTAAAATATTTCTCGCTCGACAGATCTAAACTAATGTCCGTCGTCCATAGAACTCAGGAAATATGTAACCACAAACATAAAAATAACTGTATTTTGTTTATATTTCCCAATCTCATGTTTTAGATTAAGAAACTGAAACATGAGTTTACAGATTTTATCTCTTTGCACTCGGATGTCGCCGATACGGCGACACAATACAAATTGTCTCAAAAATATCTCGCAATCTGGAAATTGAGATCCCTGAGGTAATTTCAACTAACTTTTTCCTTGGCGAAAATGCAATCCGCGGCTTCGTTTACGAGTTATTAGCGAAAAACCCTGACCAATGAGAGACGAGCTCAGATGGAGCGCGATGCCCAGTTCCACTCATTGGCGCGTCCGTCTCGCGTCAACCGATCTCGCCACTCATTGGTCAATGTTTTTCGTCAATAACTCGTAAACGATGCCTCGGAGAAGATTTTTGTAAAGGAAAAAGTTACTTCAAATAACCTCAGGAACCCCTTATTTCCGAATTGCGAGACATTTTTGTACACACCCCGTATATTCATATCGAAGTGGCATCTGCTTTTAATTATCATCTTCCTTGATACTGTAAAGTGATCACATATAATTAATAATGCATAGTTAAAAACACAAAATCCTTTATTTATCAGTCCCTATAAAATTATCCAGCAGCATAATGATTTTTCTTTCAACTCGACTCTGTATAACGAAATCTCAGTATTCGCAAAATCTGTTCCGAGTGCGAAGGGTTAAAACGAAAGGAGAAATAAACAAACAAGTGTCATCGTAAATAACTGAAACGAAAATTCACGGTCAGGATCATCTTCCAAGCGTAAAAACGTGAACACAATTCGGCCGATTCGCCGAACGTGCCTACGATTCAACCGGGGTAAAACGTATCAAAGGGAACGTCTCGTTGCTCGCAGCTGAACATCTCGTTCCTCCGCGAGGAGAGAAATCGTTGAAGAAGCGTCGGCCGCGTCGGCGACTTTGAAGTCCCAAGATTACGCGGCGACAACTGTTTCGCCGTGACGGTAATTGCTATGCAAGTTAGCCCTTAATCCATTAGAAAAATTGAAAGCCGTGTTACCGGCGCCGAGGATTCCCGGGGATCCACTTTTGTTGGATCCTTTAACCGCGAAGTCACTTCGTCCATTTTCCACTTTGCGACTCGGCAAAGCCTCGAGCGTGGCCCGTCCCTCCCCCCGTCCCCCCCGGACCCTTCCTGTATTCCTTTTTCTTGGTCGTGCCGGCTCCCTCCGTCTTATCTGGCTCGGCTCGGATCCACGGTCCGCGCGGCCCGGGCTTTCTTCAGATCGAAGTGGAACCCGAAGTAGATGAAAGGGAATACCGGCCGACGCGGCGGAGTCTCCCGATACATAAAATTGCAATGGATAGCCGCTACTTCATACAGTTCGCCGATATCTCGTTTTTCGAACAACCACCCGTTACTTCGGAAACTTGACCGTTATTAGCCCGAGAAAGGATTAACCTTTTGTGATCCGCCGTATCGTCCGTTGCGATTTAACTCGTTCCGAGTGCCGCGAATGAAAATTCGCGGCTACAAATTTGTCTGGTCGTTGCCACGCTGTTCGCCATTTCGAATGTGTATCCGCAACGAGAAAATCCCAGGTTTTACGATCTACTCTTCGTTGCCGCGTTTCCCAAATTTCGAATTTATTTTCGCGGAAACAAGATCGTGAAAATATGAGAAGGATTCGAGAATACAGTAATGTCTCCCTAATTGACGCTCGGGTTGTCCACAAAATTGGAGAATTTTGGAAAAGGAGATACGATTGTGCGAGCCCTGTGGCTCGTTTTTTTATGGTTATCGATTGTCAACAACTATAAAAACGAGTTGCAAGGCTCGAATATCTTAGAGGAATACCGATGCACCCGAATGATGAGGTGTGATTTGTTTTGTCCGTACGTTCGGTTAGTCGCCTAACGTACATGCGCGACCGAACTATTGTACGCTCGATTCGCGCTTCCTACGGCAAATTAATGACGTGGAAGGGTCTCTAGTAGTCTTAGAGAACTTTATTTTTTGTGTTGTACTCTCTGCGAGCGCTGGTGGAAGAATGCTCTTCCAACGCTGGAAAGTCGTGGAAGAGCACCCGTGGATGGAGGTAGATTGTTTATTATTGGTCAAGGCACGAATCGCCCCTTGGAGGGGGGTGTCTGCCGTGACCCTTGTTGGGGCCTGAGAGGGTTTCCCCAATGGTGGGACCTTTTTATGGCCCTTGTCTCTGGACGCAACATGATTCATTACGTTGCTGCTTGCAACCATCGGTTCACATGCGATTCGAGTTTCGCCGAGGATCTGAACTACTTTCGGTTACGGTCCGTATTGTATTATACGTATATCTAGTTCCATAGGATCGAGGTACAGTAAATTCTACCTAATTCTCCTGCAGCTTGTAAATGGACAATTTGGGAATAGGAGATACGATTACTCGAGACTCGTGCCTCGTTTTTATAATTGTTAACGGTTATGGCAACTGTAAAAATGCGCCGCGAGGCTCGAATAATCGTATGTTTCGTTTCCTTTATTCTCACTTCTCATAATTTCTTCTGTTTGTATCGTGAAAGTTATATAAATAAATAATACGGAGAATAATTTCGTAGACTCTACCAATAGAGCGTATTCTCTAATAACACTACGAACATTTAACGAGCATTCAACACACAACAATCTTGTTCCACAATTTTTCATTTATTTTGAAAATGAACAGCGCGCTCTAAATGTAATTATACTCGCATACAGTAATGTCTCCCTTACTGACGCTCAGATTGTCCACGAAAATGGACAATTTGGGAAGAGGAGACACGATTATTCGAGCCATTTGGCTCGTTTCTATAAATAGTTATAAATCGTCAACAATTATAAAAACGAGCCGCAAGGCTCGGATAATCGTATCCCCTCCCCCCAAATTGTCTATTATAGCGCACAATTTGGACGAGAGAGAGAGAGAGAGAGAGAGAGAGAGAGAGAGAGAGACAATTAGGGAGACATTGCTGTACACACTTTTATTTATCGGTGCGTACAGATACAAAACTTTTCGTTAAAATGATCGAAAGAGAAAAGAAGACATTTTCATCCGGTTTACACAATTTTTATTTTCCATAAAAATCCGCGATCCATTAACAACCCTCTTGCTAACCGGGAACCGTTACAAATACGATTCGAAGGACGAGGAACTTTATCGCGCACCGTTACGAAGCATTTCATCGTGCATTATCGGCGAAAGGAGCTTGTCAGTAATAAGTAATGCGTATTCCATGCTTGTATAATAATTCCATTATTTTATACACGGAAGCAGCTTTCACGTGCACGATCCGGCCTGTGCTCAATAACGATATCAAAGGGCCGCGTAGAATGCCGCTGCAGCATAAAAATAGCGGGTGCGCTATTACTTCCGGTTCGCGAACTTAATTCCGTGTTCTCGATTTTCTTAAGGGCGAATATTCGCCCGGCCCTTGCGCCGATCACGCACCGTTAATAAACGCGAGGGAATTTCATTAAGTCCAGGGCCTCGTAGTCTTCGGCTCGCAAAGCTCCGAGTCCGGTTACTCGATAAAACAAGCCCGCCGGAAACTTGAACATAAATGTTCCGTTCGAGTGGCGAGGGCATCGACGCGAATCGTTCCACCTTTTCCGGTTCCCTTTGCGCGTCCGCGATCCGCTCCGGCGTGTAACGCGGAAACCGTTGATTCGCGAATTAATCCCAATCCTTTTCGCGCAACTTCCGATGCGGAGGTTTCAATTTAATTAGCGGATCTCGCGCCGCCTCGCAACAAGTTCCGAAGAAAATGAAACGGGAATGAAAGCGAGAAAGAAGGCGACGGAAACAGGAAAAAATCAGTGAAAAAGAGAGAAAAAGGGAGAGAGAGAGACAGAAAGGAGAGGTGGGAGAGAGTGTGTAAGAGAGAGGGGGGAGGGGACAAGGATTGTTTCTTTGGCCCAGCGATTGTTGAAATTCCCGCTTTGCCCGTGCTCTTCAATTCGGAAGCCGGCGATTTTCCGCTCGGCGGCCCACGAAACTTTCCTCCCCATCGTTTGTTTTCCCGCGTCTCCTTTCATCCCCCGTGCCTCCGCCGTAGCCCCGATGAATTTACATCTCTCGCTTCTGGCCCGTTCGGAAACTTTTATCGTGGCACTTTGAGTTTCCGGATTAAGAACAGTAGCGACCGATCGTGTTTCACGGTGCCGGAGCACCGTGTGTACAAGTTCTCAATTTTCCCCGGGAAAACAGCGGGGCTCGAAGCTAGATTCTCGAATATTTACCGCCTGGGGTGAGCGGGAGGCCGAGAGAACACGTGCGGGGCGGGGAGGGGGGCCAGGGGGGGATTGTGCAGCGAGCCCGAGGCCGGTTCGTCCGTTTTCCACTCTTCGATTCGGCGAGTCCTCCTATCCACGGTATCTCGGTCCCCGCGTCCTCTTCCTCCTCGTTCCTCCCCCCCACCGTTCTCTTCGACCTCTTCATCTTTCTCTCTCTATCTCTCTCTCTCCTCCCTCTTTCACGCCGCCGCGAAAGTCCCATCTTATCTGATTCGTGCCGAGTCAACAGGGAGGATCGTGGCCGCGGGCGATTGGAAATCGATTCCCGACGCGAAAGTAATTCGTAAGGAGACACCCGGGGTTCCGGTGTGACGGCGAATAAACGTCCCTTTGTCTCTCGTTACGAACGGCCTCGGTGAAAAGCGACGTCGAATTTCCTCCGACGTTATCCCGAAATGGAAACCGTCGGGACCGGAAGCGTGTTCGAGTGCATCGAGCGGTGCAGCACCTTCTTGTCACCCCCACCCTCTCGCTCTCTTGTTCGCTCTCTCTTTCTTTTCCTCTCTCTTTCTCTCTGTTTCCCACTTCCTGTATCCCTCTCTCTCGTTCCCTCTCTCTCTCTTTCTCTCTGTTTCCCTCTATCTCTTACCCTCCCTCTTTCTCTCTGTTTCCCTCTCTCTCTCTCTCTCTCTCTCTCTCTCTCTGTGTGTACCTTCCCTCTCTCTCTCTCTCTCACTGTTTACCTTTTCCTCTCTCTCTCTCTCTCTGTGCTTACCTTTCTCTCTCTCTTCCTCTCTCTCTCTGTTTTCTGTTCTCTCTGTTTCCCTTTCCCTCTCTCTCTCTCTCTCTCTCTCTCTCTCTCTCTCTGACTCTTTCTCTCTCTCCCTGTTTTCTTTTCTCTCTCTCTCCCTCTCCCTCTTTGTTTCCCTCTCTCACTCACTCTCTTCCTCTCTATCTTTGTTTCCCTCTCTCTCTCTCACTCTCTTCCTCTCTCTCTTTCTTCACAGTCGTGCGAAAGCAAGTTTAAAAATTGATTTTCAGGTTTGGAACGACACGTACAGACAACAATTAGCGTACGTTAAATAGTTAATATACTATTAATTGGTATCTGTTTTCTGTCAGATTCCAATCACGAGGTGTTTCATCAATATCTTCTCACTCAAAAGAATTATCTTATGGACTATTTAGATAGTTACTTTCAGCATTAAGGAATTCGGTGTTTCTCGTATCAAGTATACAAGGTGTCCCATAATTATGTTAACACCCGAAAAGAGATGATCGCTGAGGTCATTTGAAGGAACTTTTTCCTTTACAAAAATTTTCTCCGAGGCACCGTTAACGAGTTATTGGCAAAAACCGCCGACCAATGAGCGACAAGCTCTAGCAGGCGCGCGGCGGCCGAGCCAATCAGCGGAACTGGGCTCCGCGCGCTCGTTGGCTCGGCGAGTTCGCCTAGTGCGAGGCGACCGAGCCTGATTGGCCGGCCGCCTCGCGCCAGCTTATCTCGCCTCTCATTGGTCACTGTTTTTCGTTAATAACTCGTAAACGAAGCCTCGTAGAAAATTTTCGCTAAGGAAAAAGATACTTCAAATAACCTCAGGAATCAGCCAATTCCAAGTGTTGATACAATTATAGAACACTCTTTGCCCTATGATTAAAGTATAACGTGTAGTTGCAGTTTATAAAAATTCCCAATGCTCGCACTTATCGCTGATCTATCATCGGGACAGCCCGCGTTGCCCAGAGTATCTAAATTGTCTGTGATCTAGATCCTTTCTCCGGCATTCGGGAAGCTAATAATCTCGAGGAACTTTCCCGGCGAAGTTCCCCAACTCTGACGGACGAATATCAGGAGTATTTGACAAAGAATAAACTTGACGCGTTAGAGACGATGCCCGGGATGGGGAGGAAAGGTTACTCTCCCAGATAAGGAGCTCCTGGGTTGGCTCCTCCAGGGTACCAGCTATTCCCCTCGCCAGCGAAAGGAAATCTTCATCCACTCCGCCGCAATTTCGGGAGGTCAGGCGTAATCCCGCGGCTGGGTTAATGCCAGCTACCGGAACGATTGTTCAGACTGTAAACTGAGCTTCGCGCTTTCAGTTAGCCCGGCTCGCGAATTATTTCTACGGTTTAATTGGCGACGTAAGCGAGCTTCCTTATGACGTGGGTTACTCCTGGTATAATGGAAGATTTTCTGGCTTAGGGATTTCGTGTTGCACTCTTCTTCTTTATTCGGAGTGACCGATACTGGGTTTGAAAGGGTTATGGAACTATTAGTTAGCTTGTATTTTAGGCACGAATCGTGGAACTCGTTCATAAAGTGGAAACAGATTCTTGAAAATAAATTCTCGAACGCGACAGTTTCAGCTTGAATCGGGCTCGCTAAGTTCTCCGCAGAAAATAAAATGTTCTGAATTGATTAGAAGAAACGGGGTCGGTTGAAAACAGTGCGAGGACGTTCTTTACCCTTTAAGCGTTCACTAATATGAAAAATTACAGCAGAAAAGATACCAACTTTTATATTAGTTTCATGGCTTCGTATTGTATCGGTATTGTACGAATGCCATTCGGATCGTGCTGCATCTACTTTCGTTGCATTCGTGTTATATGAATGGCATAAAAATAACGGTGGATCAAGTTTTTCATAAATTGAACAAATCAAACAACGTGGTACGCGCGAACCGAACACGTAAAGGGTCGAGTTCTTCCACCTTCGGACTTCTTGCGTGTCGCGCGTGTTCAATTTTGTCATAAACGTACAAGTTTGCGGAACCGATCGTTAAAATTGTTACCGAAAACTCTGCACAGAGAAATGTTCGAAGCTCGTGAAACGATGAACCATGCGATCCGATCGCGGGCAAGGCGACTGAACTGCAACTCAAAAAGTTCGGGCTCGTCGCCCAAATGCTGCACGCACACGCGTAAAGCAACAGGCACACGCACCCGATGTGCTCCGAGCCGAAAGCGGCGACCGCGGGCGAGCGAGACGCGCGACGGGAGTCAGGAGCCCTCGACATCGCCGTGTTGCGTGCACTTTATTCCGTGCCCTGTCGAAGACAAAACGAATGGGAAGGGGCTGAGAAATTCTCCTTCATACTACTTATGCGCATGCTACGGCTCCGTTCGATGAGTTTTACAGCGCGTTTTGAATCTGATTCCACACTATGACAGTCGTCTACTTTGCCAGGATCACAAATTGTATTATTATTACAAATAATTATTAACACGAAGAAAAGGATTTTGCTTCATACTTCCCGTGGTTTTTAATACGTCGATTACCGCACTGTTCCAGCTTTTGTCGAATGCCTGAAACAAAATGAATGCTAGCAACTAAAAAAGTTCAAACTACCTGAACGATTCGGTGATAATTAATGGTATCATGAGAATGAAAAATACATAATCGATAAGGATCGTATTCAACCATTTAACAAATGATGTTCAAATAGTGTGTTCAATTTTGTCGTAAACGTGCAAGTTAGGGGAACAACCGACGGTTAAAATTCTTACCGAAAACTCTGCACAGAGAAATAATGTTCGAGGCTCGTGAAACGATGAACCATGCGATCCGATCGCGGGCAAGGCGGCTGCCAGACTGCAACTCAAAAAGTTCGGGCTCGTCGTCGCATGGAAACAGAGCCCGGTAGTTAATCAGCAGCAAACCGCTAATGCCCCGGTTGATCAACGATCGAGCCTTCTTTCGCCGGTGCGGCGGCGTTCCCTCGTACACGCTGCGGTTCGGTGTGTATGTAAGCTCGAGGCTCGGCGTTGGAACTGCGGTAGATTCAACATCGCTCGCTGCCTAACCCACTCAGCCCGGAATAGATACAGCCGTGCCTAGAAACCGTTGTACGTGTTCCCGGCTGCAGCTGCGAATACAATGGGGTTTCACGAGCGTTCCCGGTTTCCCAAGGAGGGAAACGTACCGAAAATAAAGATGGATGTCGATGTTGCTTTTGCTCGACAATCACCTAACGACGATGTTTGGCTCTGTCTTTGTGTCACGTCCTTTCGGCGAGCGCGACGAGCGTCCCGACAATCGTGAGCTGGAAAGCTGATACGCCGGGAGGGATTGAAACCGTCCCGTTTGATCGCGGAACCGGAGATTTTCGTCTCCGGCGAAGTTATCGCCTTATAGCGAAATTACCGGCAACGATTTTTAAGAAAACCGTAAAGCCGCGCCCGCGATAGCGCGACTGCGCCCGATCTTTCTTCGGAAACCGAGAGAGGAGGGATCGTTTAACGATCGAGCGGCCGCTCTTTTTGCTTTTCGGATCAGATAAAGAATTTGCTCGGTTCGGTTTTCGGATTATCGTCGTCGACGCGGAGACGCGTTTCGCGCAAGAATTCGGCGGTGCACGGTGGTCGCCGGATCGGGAATTTGCATGTTTAATCAGAAACGATTTGAATTCGTACGGTTTATAAGCGACGACGGCGAGACGCGTGGGAGAGTTGATATTCCGAAAAGCGACGACACTTATCGCGCGGAATATTCAAATCGATTTTGATTTCCCCGGCAGATTATATTCCCATCGATATAACCGTGACCGTAAAAGAAGAGTTCATGAATAGAGTCGAGATACAATCCGGTCGCAAAATTTTACGACACACATTTCAATTTTATGATTAAACCTGTTATATCACCTAGCTTCGCTGTTACGATCTGTTTTTTTTTTTTGCATTGAAGAAGCCTGATTTCCCATTTCGATTCTCTAACTCTTCGCACTGTATGGGCGCTCTCATTTTTCGGAAATCATATTATAGAAGTTCGGTGAAAATATTTTCGTCTCCCGCTCGGACGTACGGGGTGTGCAGAAAATTCTGTATCTGTATCTGTGTATATTTATATTTATCTGTTTTGGAAAGAACGCGCACACACGCATACTTTTCAATTTAATATATTATATATATTTCGCCAGTTTAACAAACATATCATTCGCAAAACTGAACGATAAAATTGACATTATTAAATAACAAAGCATTATAAATTATATAGAAATAATAATTATTATTATATAATTATATAATATAATATAATATAATATATTATAATTATGTTATTATATAATTATTATTATATTATTAATATAAATATATATTATTAAATTATTATTATTATATATATTATTCGAATTAAAAGTGTTCAAAATTTGCTTCCTCCGCTTCAATACATTTTCGAAGAAAAATAAATAAAAATATAGAAAATATAGAAAAATAAATAAAATTATTAATGATTGTCGCAGATTCGGTTATTTCAATTCATTAGATTAAGATTACATTAAATGGAAATGGTATTTTTTCTTTCTTTTTCGTTTTGTGTTAAACATGCATTTATATTTTTAACAAAAGTTAAGTTGCTTATACAGAATTGAAAAAAATGTTTCTAACAAGTTTTCGGTACGTAATTCCCCCCTTTTTTTTACTTATACTGGATCTCGTGTAATATGGTTTCACGCAACACAGCATTTTCGAGGAACCTCTCTACCGTGTTATAGGAATGTTACCTGTACCACTGTTATACTACTCGTCCGCATTCGGTGCTCGATCGGTCGCGTGTCTGACTGCACGCGTTCTTATTCCACTTACTCGCGTGCACTAGTCCCCGCGATACGCTCGAAACGCCGCCACAGGGTGTCCCAAAATTATTGTATTTCCGGGAACAGAAGGGTTCGTGAGATCATTCGAAGTATCTTTTTCCTTAGCGAAAATGCGATCCGCGGCTTAGTTTACGAGTAATTAACGAAAAACAGCGACCAATGAGAGGCGGGACCAACTGGCGCGTGTCGGCCGAGCCAATGAACGGAACTGGGCTCCGTGCGCTCGTTGGCTCGGCCGCCTCGCGCTAGCCGAGCTCGCTTCTCATTGGTCAGTGTTTTTCGTTAATAACTCGTTAACGATGCCTCGGAGAACATTTTTGTAAAGGAGAAAGTTACTTCAAATGATCGCAGGAATCCCACGTTTCCCGGAAATACCATAATTTCGGGACACCCTGTACTTTGCTTCACGAATCCGCCAAAGTATCGCTTTAAGGATCGACCAATTAAATAAGAACGATCCTCGGCCACGCTCGAAAGCTTCCGGTTGATTTTTTAATGGCGTTACTATGATTAGAGGCGGTAACGGTCGTTGATTACCGCGCGCTTAAGCGGAGCGCAAATAGAATTCGTGCGTTCTTAAGCGTGGCACGTGCAAAATTTCACGAACAATAAGCTGTTCCTAATCCCCCCGCCCGTGGAAAACGTTTAAACGATAAGATTCTGTAAACAGCATTACACGCCGGATGACTATGATCTTCGCGCATTCATTTGCAACGTTGCAAGCAACGACAAGTCTTTTATCTCGTTTCATTTCGTACGGAAACCGCCGCGGTGAACTCGAGTTCTCAGGATTATTCGGTAAACTCGTTGAGAAATGGAATTCCCCCGATTAAAATTTCGAGGAAATTAATTGAAATCCAGACGTTTATATTAATAGCTATTGTTATCGTGACGTGTGCACGGAGTTAACAAATATTCTTTTATAAAGATGTAACTTCGTTTCGAATGTTTGCTGACGCAAATTAGTAATTAACTCTGATCTAGATCTAGTGTATTATGTTTGTGTAACCTTTTTAATTATTACCCCATTCGAAATAAAAAAATTGATTGTATTCTACAAATTAATTTTTACTCTCTCTCTCTCTCTCTCTCTCTCTCTCTCTCTCTCTTTCTCTGATATTTTAATATTAATCGTTATATCTTTTCATGCGACGAGCTTAAAAACAAACACCATTATCCCAAGCTTTTATAAACACCGTAGAAGGGTTAACCCTTCGCACTCGGACGTCACCGATACGGCGACACAATATATTCATGTCAAAGTGGCATCTCTTTTTAATCATTTCCCTTCATACTGTAAGGTAATCACGTAAAATGCATAAATAAAAGCACGACATCTTTTATATGAGCCGTTTATTTTGAAAGTGGCATAAGTCACTTTTTCAAGAAAATCGAGTTAATGGTAACACTAATTACAATTGAACGGTATCTTTTCATTTAAAAAAAAAAGAAAAAAAGTGACTTATGCCACTTTCAAAATAAACGGCTCATATATCAGTTCCTATAAAATTTTCGAGTAGCATAATGATTCTTCTCTCAACCCAATTCCGTATAACGGAATCTCTGTTTGCAAAATCTGTTCCGAGTACAAAGGGTTAACACGTTCAGTGCTTTTTCTACACGAGCTGTTTTTTACTCGACTCTTCACCCTGGCCATTTGATATTATACCAAAACTTGATATATTAAATGCAATCATCAATTATCGCGCGCACAACAACGAAACAAACTTAACAAAATTATCGCTTATTAATTAAACTTATCATTACATTGCGGTGTAAACTAATTCCACACTTCCAACTTACGAACCATTTTTTCCGCGCATTAAATAAACATGTAACCACGTACCATCGGCGGTACGGAGCGTTCCAAGGAACGTGTCAAAGAAACGTCTCTCTCTCCTAAATTGAAAGAAAGTCGAAACGTTGAAACAAGATACGAATCGGTTCAAACTTACAAGCAATATAAATCCAACAGAGAAAGGAACCGGTTCGTTAAAACTTGATATTCAGTGATTTGAAAAGTCCCGACGTTTCTTCCACGAAAAAAAAGAAAAAAGAAAGAAAAACCAAGCAGTCGTAATACGCTCCGAGACCCCAATTTATTTGCAAACAAGCCAAAGAAGCTACAGAATAAAAGCCAAAGTATCTCGAGTACCTTGCCTTCTCTTGGAGGCTCGCGGCGCATTCGACGTGGACATCCGCATTTATCTTTCCGATGCGGCTTGTTCCCACAGAGCCGGACCGCAGCTCGTTTACCAAATCTCGCGCACTTCGCCGAAGACGCGTATAATTGAGGCGAGGCGAAAAAGGCTCGGGACGAATAGAACGGAGGAGCCGAGTAAATTACAGTTTTCCAGCGCGAGTTTTCGGCGTGTTCCTCGGTTTAACGGGCGGCCACTTTTCTTTCCGGTCGTGCCTCTCGTAAAACCTTTTAGCCTGTGATCCCCGCTCTTCAACTTCGAAAAAACTGCTCGAGGGCAGCGCAGCTTCCGCGGATAAATACTATAACGACGCAGTCCCTTATCCGTCGATCTTTCGCGGCCGGCATCTCGTCGCTTGAAGTCCGCAGACGCTTTGGCCGCGCCGCGGCATCCTCTCTTTTCTTTGTCTTTGATCCGGTTCCGTGTTCTCCGACTCGTCCCCGAACTTCGACTTCGCCGGAATGGAAAAGTGGCGCGCGGGCGGGGGAGGAAGTACATTGGAAACGATGTCAAGATCCGGCTCGAACGGCCAACGGAAACGCCATAATTCGCTGAAAACGCTCCTTTCGCGGGAGCATCGCCGGCAGCGACAGTAGGCCGACGCTCGTTAATAATAGCCGCTTTCGGCTGGGCCGGCGCTTCCGCGAGCGCATAAATTACGATCCTGACGAACGTTAACGAGCGCCTACCCGCGGACTGGGCTGACTGAACGAGTCCGGGCACGATGAAACAATTGTCCCCGCGGCGGAGCGGGATGGTAATGGTCAAAATTTCTACGGATGAATTGCTCTGTTGCCGGGGGCCGTTGTGGTCTTGCGACTGCCAACGAAGTTCGGGCCTGCGTTGCGTGCCGAATAATTATACCGCGCGAGCGCGCGCGGACCGGGTCTTTAATTGTCGTCGCGAAATTCGGAGGCCGCTAAAAATCGCTTGCAGAGGCGACGTTGCGCTGACTTGAACTCCGGGCCTCGGTGATTTCAAAAATGTGTTAACCGTCCGCGTACCAGATGGTTCTGAAAAAACAGGATCGAAAAGCGCCGAAGAGCGCAATAGCGCTCCTTCGATTGTGTGTCGGAAAAAGCCGAAGAGCGCAATAGCGCTCCTTCGATTGTGTGTCGGAAAAAGCCGAAGAGCGCAATAGCGCTCCTTCGATTGTGTGTCGGAAAAAGCCGAAGAGCGCAATAGCGCTCCTTCGAATATGTGTCGGAAAAAGCCGAAGAACGCAATAGCGCTCCTTCGATTATGTGTCGAAAAAAGCAGAAGAGCGTAATAGCGCTCCTTCGATTATGTGTCGGAAAAAGCCGAAGAGCGCAATAGCGCTCCTTCGATTGTGTGTCGGAAAAAGCCGAAGAGCGCAATAGCGCTCCTTCGATTGTGTGTCGGAAAAAGCCGAAGAGCGCAATAGCGCTCCTTCGATTGTGTGTCGGAAAAAGCCGAAGAGCGCAATAGCGCTCCTTCGAATATGTGTCGGAAAAAGCCGAAGAACGCAATAGCGCTCCTTCGATTATGTGTCGAAAAAAGCAGAAGAGCGTAATAGCGCTCCTTCGATTATGTGTCGGAAAAAGCCGAAGAGCGCAATAGCGCTCCTTCGATTGTGTGTCGGAAAAAGCCGAAGAGCGCAATAGCGCTCCTTCGATTGTGTGTCGGAAAAAGCCGAAGAGCGCAATAGCGCTCCTTCGATTGTGTGTCGGAAAAAGCCGAAGAGCGCAATAGCGCTCCTTCGAATATGTGTCGGAAAAAGCCGAAGAACGCAATAGCGCTCCTTCGATTATGTGTCGAAAAAAGCAGAAGAGCGTAATAGCGCTCCTTCGATTATGTGTCGGAAAAAGCCGAAGAGCGCAATAGCGCTCCTTCGATTGTGTGTCGGAAAAAGCCGAAGAGCGCAATAGCGCTCCTTCGATTGTGTGTCGGAAAAAGCCGAAGAGCGCAATAGCGCTCCTTCGATTATGTGTCGGAAAAAGCCGAAGAGCGCAACAGCGCTCCTTCGATTGTGTGTCGATAAAAGCCGAAGAGCGCAATAGCGCTCCTTCGATTATGTGTCGAAGAGCGCCGAAGAGCGCAATAGCGCTCCTTCGATTGTGTGTCGGAAAAAGCCGAAGAGCGCAATAGCGCTCCTTCGATTATGTGTCGAAGAGCGCCGAAGAGAGCAATAGCGCTCCTTCGAATATGTGTCGGAAAAAGCCGAAGAGCGCAACAGCGCTCCTTCGATTGTGTGTCGATAAAAGCCGAAGAGCGCAATAGCGCTCCTTCGAATATGTGTCGGAAAAAGCCGAAGAACGCAATAGAGCTCATTCGATTATGTGTCGGAAAAAGCCGAAGAACGCAATAGCGCTCCTTCGATTATGTGTCGGAAAAAGCCGAAGAGCGCAATAGCGCTCCTTCGAATATGTGTCGGAAAAAGCCGAAGAACGCAATAGCGCTCCTTCGATTATGTGTCGAAGAGCGCCGAAGAGCGCAATAGCGCTCCTTCGATTGTGTGTCGGAAAAAGCCGAAGAGCGCAATAGCGCTCCTTCGATTATGTGTCGAAGAGCGCCGAAGAGAGCAATAGCGCTCCTTCGAATATGTGTCGGAAAAAGCCGAAGAGCGCAACAGCGCTCCTTCGATTGTGTGTCGATAAAAGCCGAAGAGCGCAATAGCGCTCCTTCAAATATGTGTCGGAAAAAGCCGAAGAACGCAATAGCGCTCCTTCGATTATGTGTCGAAAAAAGCAGAAGAGCGCAAAAGCGCTCCTTCGATTATGTGTCGAAAAAAGCAGAAGAGCGCAAAAGCGCTCCTTCGATTATGTGTCGGAAAAAGCCGAAGAGCGCAATAGCGCTCCTTCGAATATGTGTCGGAAAAAGCCGAAGAACGCAATAGCGCTCCTTCGATTATGTGTCGAAAAAAGCAGAAGAGCGCAATAGCGCTCCTTCGATTATGTGTCGAAAAAAGCCGAAGAGCGCAATAGCGCTCCTTCGATTATGTGTCGAAGAGCGCCGAAGAGAGCAATAGCGCTCCTTCGAATATGTGTCGGAAAAAGCCGAAGAGCGCAACAGCGCTCCTTCGATTGTGTGTCGATAAAAGCCGAAGAGCGCAATAGCGCTCCTTCGAATATGTGTCGGAAAAAGCCGAAGAGCGCAATAGCGCTCCTTCAAATATGTGTCGGAAAAAGCCGAAGAACGCAATAGCGCTCCTTCGATTATGTGTCGAAAAGCGCCGAAGAGCGCAATAGCGCTCCTTCGATTATGTGTCGGAAAAAGCCGAAGAACGCAATAGCGCTCCTTCGATTATGTGTCGAAAAAAGCCGTAAAACACAAAATAAAACGTTATGAATGAAAATATATATACTATTAATTTAGAATAGATAACAACAAAATGCAAATTGGATTACTGAATCCGCGATGCGACGCGCGACGTATACATGCGTCTGAAAGACTGAGCACGTTTCGACAAATTTCGGATGGGCCGTAAGTCGTCTGTTTCGGCCAAATGCCCTGGCTTTTCTCGACACAAAATCTGAAGAGCGCAAAAGTGGCTCGTGGTACGCAAACGGTTAAATAAGGAATTTCAAGAATTGTTCTCGATAATTGGTTGAAACAAAGGGGAACAAAGTGCGTTTTTTTTTAAGGCGGTGCAAGTCCATTGTTTGCTGATTCGAGAAAATTAAAGGTTGGTATATTGGTCAGTTTAAAAATGTATGTTAATCGTGTCAAATCTGGCAATGTTTCTGCTAATTTATCAGTATGTAATTTGATTGTAGAGGGTGTGCCAAAATTACGGTACTTCCGGGAAATGTGACGTTCCTGAGGTCATTCGGAGCAACTTTTTCCTCAGCGAAAATGTAATCCGCGGCTTCGTTTACGAGTTATTAGCGAAAAACAGTGACCAATGAGAGACGAGCTCCGGCTGGCGCTAGGCCAATCAGCGGAACTGGGCTTCGACTGCGCGTTGGCTCGGCCGCCGCGCGATAGCTGATCTCGCCACTCATTGGTCAGTGTTTTTCGTTAATAATTCGTTAACGATGCCTAGGAGAAAATTTTTGTAAAGGAAAAAATTGCTTCGAATAATCTCAGGAATCTCTAATTTCCCGGAAGTACCATAATTTTGGGAAACTCTGTATAAATTTCTTTCGGGCGAGTTTCACTAAAATATTATATATTTACGGGCTGTAAATGGAATTACGCTATTATCGTAATTAGTCGATTGTAAGAATCACTTAATTTCCGTTATGAAAAATTGAATATCACTTTAAATATCACTTAAATTTTGTATTAATCCAATTTTGTTTGTAAGTATTAACAAGAATTAAAATGGGAGTAGTATTTTCTATCTCGAATGTTTCGAATGTTTATTGTATTTATATATTATTAAACTTAACATAAGATATTGTTATTATTTATTTATTTATGCTCTTTATGTGGCAACGTTTTGAAATATTACACATTCGAAAGGTTACACTAAATTGCTCACAAATTATGTCATATCTCATTATAAAAAAAGAATAGACCTGCGTCACTTTCAAAATAAACGGTTCGAATATTTGTTACATTACTCGTGCATCGTGTGTAAAAAATTTATATGAATAATAAAAAAACGACAAAACGCACCACTCTTTTTCCTTTATTTATGAAAAAGATAAGAACACTTCGAATTAATCCCTTAACAATAATCACATAAATAATCGAACGAAGCAAAAGACATTATTGATTAAGTTATCGTGCAAAGGGTTAAGCCGTATAAATTTGGTTAATTAATTAATTTATTTATATATATAAATTTTATTTATTAATTAAATTACGTTTTATTTTCTACGATGGTAACGAATTGCGTCGATATCCTTGACGACGATCAAGCGAAAAACTATTTCAAAACGGATCTCCGGTTCTAGAACGCTGCATTAATAAACGTGCCCCGTCGAAAACGTAGTTCGTTCGATATAAAGAATTCGACGGGACATTTAATTCGTATGAACACACGGCCACCGCGTGAATCGTAACCGATCGCTTAAATGGAAAGGGAAACAAAATGGCTCGCGATGGGGAATTCAAAGCATCGAAATTTTTCACGAGGAGAGAAAAAAATTGAAGTTTTCAATATTTATTGACGGACGTGGTTCGCTTTTGAATATATTTACCGTCGAAAACCGGGGGGAAAAAATTTCGATTTATCAAAAAAAAAAAGAAAAAAAGAAAAAGCGTCACTCAGAATGAAGTGGCCGGCGTGGTCCCGGAATAGATATCGGAGTTACGTGTTCACGAACGATTATATCGTGGTCCTATCAAACGGATTGTAATGTTTCTTTCAATACCGGGCTTTGTGATATCGCGAAATCGAGATGCGGCCTTCCAAGCGTTGCGGATCCGCGCTCCTTTTAATCCGGTATCGCTCTTAATCCTTTATCGAGCCCCGATGAAACTGGACACTCGATACGCGTATTCAAGTATTCGAACGGCGAACCGAAGGCACCCCGAATAAGGGCGGCGTCGTTCCGCCGCCGAGGGAACGCCGAACGTGTAACGAATCGGCCGCGACAGCGGCGTAAAAATTGAATCCGTCAACCTAAATATCGAACGTCGTGCCATTTTGTTTGTGTTTTAGCCACGCTCGTTGGAGCAGCAGAGGGCTGCACGCCGCCGCTGCCAAAACAAAAGCACCTGCTGACTAATGCACCGAATATACATAGAATGGAAAGCTTGTTTGCTTCTTTTTTTTCTCTCTCTCTCTCTTTTTTTCTGTTGCTCAGGCGAAGAGCAGTGACAAAGGGCACCAGTGTTTTCCACTTTGCGTCCCGTGGCATCAACTCAGCTACAAAAGCACCGGCGACTGAAGCGGCTACAAATTCCGTGACTTTCAATCAGTATCCTGCCAATGGACTGGCCAGGCGAACGAATTCGTTCGTTCGCGACTAAATTAATCGATCGGTTTATCATTAATCAATGATTCGTTCGTCGACGACAAATTTTCACCCCCCGAAAACTCTGATTATTTTCATCGAATAAACGATTAAATGAATTATTTTAATTAAACTCTGATTTATCTTTACCTGTTGAAATGCAATTATTATTTCGAGACTGGATTAAACGACTTGATTTTTTTCTTTTAGAAATGCTCTTTTTCATTTCGCTGTTACTTGGAATTAGACGAGAAATAAGAATCTCTCGTGTTTAACTTTTCTTTTATCCGAGCCTGTGTGTGTGTGTGTGTGTGTGTGTGTGTGTGTGTGTATGTGTGTGTGTGTAACGAACGTTTTAAAAATATGATTCGTATATCGCGGTAACTTGTGTGCGTGTTGGAAAATTTTATCGAGATCGGTTCACGTTGTTGCGAGTTACGACGAATTAAACATCGCGAAAATCGCAGTTTTATCACGATTTCGACTGAAAAAATTCTATGAAATCTGCGGTTTTTAATATCCTTCGACGCCGAATTTTCGGCACTCGTACAAGTTACCGAGATCTATAATTGGCGTTTCTTAAATTTTCGTTTCAGGCTCGGATAAAAATGTTAAAGAAGAAGTCAAGAAAAAAAAGTTCAAGTCACTTAGTTCAGTTTCGAAAAATTGATTGCGTTTTAAAAGGTGTACGAACACTTTTGTGGGCCACTGTATTTCAACCACGCATTTCGTCGTTCATTTAACGTCACAATCTAGTTAATTAATCGTCGATTACGTAAGCTTCTCGTTGGTTAACTAAATCGGCGGATCTCGACGCACACGTCGCATAGACAGTAAGGCCCATATTACAGTAAGTTCTCCCTAATTGACGCTCGGTTTGGGAACAAAAATGGAGAATTTGGGAAGAGAAGGTACGATTATTCGCGTCTTGCACCTCGTTTTTATAATTGTCGTCCATCGGCAACTATAAAAACGAGCCGCAAAGCGCAAATAATCGTGTATTTTCTTCCGAAATTGTCCATTCTTAAGTACAATTTGAACGTCAATTAGGAAGAATTTACTGTATTTTGAATTTTCAGTTCGACGAGATTATACGTTCCTAGAAGACACGATTATCTAACATATACATTTTTCTAACGATTCAGTGGAATCCTGCATCAATCGGAAACTCGATCGTCTAACGGAAGAAAAAGCTCCGACGAGATTAAGCAGTGATAACGATTTTACGGCGCCTCGATCGACGACGGGCAAAGACGTCCGGGATCGTCTTACGGTTCGTTGGAAATTCTGAAGCGTTCGGCGACCTAACTTTATCCTTTCGCCAAAGTATCCTGGTCTAATCTGTAACGATACTACACTGTCCTATCAAATTTATAAATTATTCATCGCTTTAAAATCTCGTGGTTAATCGGCCGCGCTTTACTCTACCGTGTACTCTTCTTTCCATCGAGACTTCGAAGAAATATACTCCGGAATAATAATCGTAAATCTGTACGCGATGTGAACATAGTGAAACAAGATTCATTATAAATTAACGATTCAGTCGGGTTGCTGTTTCGAGCGTCGTTAATAATGAGACGTAAATTTTACAAATTGTCGTCGACGTTTCTCTTTTCGCAAGGATTGCATTCAAACCGAAGAAAGTCTAAGCATTATATATATACACAGGGTGTCCCAAAATTCTGGTACTTCCGGGAAATTAGAGATTACCGAGGTCATTCGAAGCAACTTTTTCCTTTACAAAAATTTTCTTCGCGACTTCGTTTACGAGTTATTAACGAAAAACACTGACCAATGAGAGGCGAGCATGGCTGGCGCAACACAGCCGCTCCAATCAGCGGAACTGGGACTTTGCGCGCTCGTTGGATCGGTCGCCTAGCGCCAGGCGAGCTCGCCCCTCATTGGTCATCGTTTTTCGTCAATAACTCGTGAACGATGCCTCGAAGAAAGATTTTGTAAAGGAAAAAGTTACTTCAAATCGCCTCAGGAACTCCTCATTTCAATACCATGATTTTGGGACACCCTGTCTATATATAATAATTTACAAAAAAATTTTAAAATTACTATTGCAATATTACCATGATTATTATTAAGAAAATCTTAAAATGTTATTAAGACAAAATTCCTAAGAAAATCGCCACGGGCAGGTTTGTTTGGAGAACGGAATGGTTCCGGTGCTAGAAAACTTGCTCATCTGTTGCTCGAAGCTCGCCAGAACAGACATTATCTCGACAATTTGTTAGATCAAGATCTAAACATCCAATTACGGTTCCCGCATACCATTAAAGTCCGGACGAAAGCTATCAGCGATCGTTTGTTCTTTTCCGCGGGATCAGATTATCGGCCTGTCGGCCTTAGAATTTTATTTAGGCGGCAGCGCGTGATGCGCGAACCTAATCTGTCATCGAGGCCTCCGTAAATTCGGGAATCCGGGCCAACGGCGTCCCATGGGAAATTCGAGGCGGCGCCGCTGATTGCGGGCCTGCGGAGAAAATGGATTAATTCTAGCGCCTGCTAAACAAATCTGATCGTCTCTGATTCGAAACGGGACAACGAGTGGAACACTGACAGCAATTTTGGACTCTGCGCCTCGACGACCATATTCTAGCGAACTGACGCGGCAAACGAGCTTTCTGGCTCGGTATTAATTCGAACTAGAATAGATTCTTAACCTTTTAGGAAGGTAATTCTGCGCGAGGCTATTTCTCTTGGACGACAGAGTCTGATATTGTATATTCTGTCTGTATATACAGGGTGTCCCAAAAATGTCTCGCAATCCGAAAGTGGCGGGTTCCTCGGGTCATTCGAAGCAACTTTTTCTTTTACAAAAATGTTCTCCGAGGCACCGTTAACGAGTTATTAACGAAAAACAGTGACCAATGAGAGGCGAGATCAGCTGCCGCGAGGTGGCCGAGCCAACGGCGCCAGCGGTCGAGCGGTCGAATCCCAGCTCAGCTGGCGCGAGGCGGCCGAGCCAGCGGCGCCAGCGGTCGAGCGGTCGAATCCCAGCGCAGCTGGCGCGAGGCGACCGAGCCAATGTGCGGAACTGGGCTTCGCGCGCTGGTTAGCTGGGCCGCCTCGCGTCAGTCGTACTCGATTCTTATTGGTCACTGTTTTTCGTTAATAACTCGTTAACGGTGCCTCGGAGAAAATTTTTGTAAAGGAAGAAGTTGCTTCAAATGATCCGAGGAACCCGCCATTTCCGGATTCCGAGACATTTTTGGGACACCATGTATATCCTGGTTCGAGTTTCTGGTTCCGGTGCCGGCTCGCTGAGATAAAAGCGAGAATTGAGTAAAATATTGATGCCCGTTGCGGGGTAATTTTTTCTGGCTATGCCGAAGAATTGTAGCCACGTTTCGAATGAATAATTATTTTCGCTGCGCGACGGAAATCATAACTTCGCGCGCGCGGCAACAATTGTTTATTCTTGCAACTTCTCGCGCAGAGCACGTTCTACAGTAAAGTCTCCCTAATTGGCGCTCGCATTGTCCACAGAAATGAATAATTTGGGAAGAAGAAATACGATTATTCGAGCCTAGCGGTTCGTTTTTATAGTTACGAATTGTCAATAATTATGAAAACGAACTGCAAGGCTGGAATAATCGTATCTCCTCTTTCCAAATTGTCTATTTTTGGGCACAATCTGAGCGTCAGTTAGGGAGACATTTATGCATAGAAGTGGAAACATTGTAAGCCGTTGTTACTTCAAAGTTACAAATTCAATTAATTATAATAAAGTTGTTCAAACTGTTAAATATTGTTTTGATTAGCATATAAAGGTTTGTAATAATAGATTTTCCGTTGCATACATTTACTTTATATTTAAGAACAAAATTCGGCCCATAGAGGGTTAACGTCCGGCGATATCTCGGAGCTTATTGTTCCTAAAATCGGTGACCGGTTAGGCGATCAAAATCACTGGATTTTACGCGTTCGCGGGCCGCTCGTGTTCGGGGGAGCTCGTTCGGCCGGAAAATTCGAGGAATAACGAGGCGCCGTTATTGTTTCGTTTTTTACACCTTGATGAAGTGCCATGTTATCGGGGATCCGACCGCGAGCTATTACAAGGAAAGTTCTCGAGTTTAAAAAAACAAACTCGAAAATTCAAGTTCCCCGAGCGTTTCTCCTTCCGTTCGCCGCGCTGGGAGTCGCGTAATCTCGACGCGGGAACCGCGTCGCTCGACGACATCCCACACGTAATAACCGGACGACGCCTCCTCGTTTTTCTTTCCCGAAAGAAGGAAGCAACTTCCCCAATCTTCATATCCTCGATTCGATCGATCGATCGGGCAAAGTTTCGGCGAGCGAGTTCCGAAACTTCTCTGCCCGAGAAGAATCGAATGGATCCGACTGCGAATTAGCCCGGCGGATCCCGACGTTATTGAATTAGGCGCGGCCCGGGCCAGCCTAAATTCGATAATCGCGGGTTTCGGGGAAGAAAAATACCTACGGGCCGATGAATGGCGTTATCCGGGGATGGGATCGAGCACCTCTCGAACAGGTTCGAATTGCGATTGCTTGGATTCGAGATCGTTGCAAGCGCTTCGAAAAATAGGAACGGATCTTCTAAGTTCCGTTTCACTTAGGCGATGGCTAAGAAGTTATTTTCAAAGATCGCAGTTTGTTGGCGCGACGACGAAGAATTAAAAACCGATGCTTTTCTGCAACTGTTTTGTCCGTGCCTGAGCAACGAAAAGCCGAAATAATCATTCAGCCGTTGTCTAGTAAAGTAATCCCTCTGATGTCTCGAAAAGAAATTTAGATCGCTTGTAAAAGAAGCGAAAAATTTAGATCGCCTGGCTCGGTTGTGAAAAATTTGTTCCGTTTTGAAAAAGGTACGCGAATGCTGTTCTCGCTCACTGTATACGTCGATGTTGATTTCTTCTTTAACTGCAAGTACCTTTCGTTCCAAGATACTTAATTTCGCTGCTCGATCGAATCTTTATGGGTTTCTAAGCTAATATTGTATATAAAGAATAAGTATATCGGGTAAAAACAAATTTAGAGCATCGATTCGTAATTTAGGGTCTTCTTAATTTCGAGATAAGCATAAATGGGTTGTTAATCTTTTAGGCATGACGCTGAGTGTGGAATATCGATCCAAAGAAGAGCGAGCCTTCGACATTCGAGAGTCAAGAATAATAAATAATTTTGATGCAACCGGAATGCTTTAAAGCCTCCCCTCTGCAATTGTTACGTTTCGAGTGAATTTGTTTTTTCCGGCCCGACTGGAATAAACAATATAACATATATATAATATTACAATATTATATTATAATATTATATTAATATTATATATATTATTATATACATAATATTGTAATATTATAATATTATATTAATATTATATATATTATTATATACATAATATTGTAATATTATAATATTATATTAATATTATATATATATTATTATATATATATAATATTGTAATATTATAATATTATATTATATTATAATATATGTAATAATATATATTATAATATCGCAGAAATAATTTGCAACAGCTGAATAGAAGAACAAAAGTTCTGCCGGGCCTTCTTCCCAGAGGGGAAGCTTATATATCCGCAACTAGCGGGTTCCTCAGACCATTTGAAGCAGCTTCTTCCTTTACAAAATTTTTCTCCGAGGCACCGTTAACGAGTTATTAACGAAAAACAGTGACCAATAAGAATCGAGTACGGCTGACGCGAGGCGGCCCAGCCAACCAGCGCACGAAGCCTAGTTCCGCTCATTGGCTCGGTCGCCTCGCGCTAGCCGAGCTCGCCTCTCATTGGCCACTGTTTTTCGTTAATAACTCGTTAACGGTGCCTCGGAGAAAATTTTTGTAAAGAAAAAAGTTGCTTCGAATGACCCGAGGAACCCGCCACTTTCGGATTGCGAGACATCTTTGGAACACCCTGCATTAGCTTGCGACTTGAAAGTTACATGGGCCTATAGAGGGTTAAGAGAGAACGTTCGCTGGAATCGCGGTCTACCACGAGCCTCCGACGCTCGTCCGACGGCGGCCCGTCGGATAAACGAAAGATAAACGAAACGAATCCGACGATATCGCGGACCAATTATCCGGGCGTTCTCGCGATCGCGTCGTTGGCAACGATAATCTCGCGACGCGACGCGACGCGATGAAACGCGACACGCAGTGCGATGTCAGCCAGAGCGTTGCTCGGACGATCACGGACGTTATATGGCCGCTGCCAGCGAACCTCGAAGTTGGGGCTGTAAAACCGTTTACGCGAATTTATATAGAGTTCCGTGTTCCACGCGCCGGAAGAAATATGAATACGCCGCGTTTTATACGGCGGGCCTTAAACGGTCCGCGCGGATAATACCCGGCTATAGCGATCGCCGACTGCGCGTTTATGTCGTCCGACGCTGTCTTCCTTCGTCTCCTTTACAGCTCCGATACCGCTCGGACCCGATGGCATCTCTATATTACGTCTCCCCCACGTCTCTCCTTTTATTTCGCCGGCGTCGTCGCCGTTCGAGAATCAACCGATAATCGTCGGATAACGCGCGAGAAATTCCCCTCGCGACGCGGAGGGTGGGCGACGGGGAGGAGGACTGATCGGCGCGGAATAACGATGCGCTCTTGCTTCGGAACATCGTCGCGGTCGCAGGAATAATCGGCGCGAAGTCGGGACGGCGGTCGCATTATCGCCGCCGCGGCGCGGCGCGATAAACAGCCGATATTGAATTAACAGCGTTACGCCCCGATCGGCAGCCGTTAAACGGCACCGGGAACGAGACGTCCGAGAGCTACTTCCACGGCTATTTTTAAACGGTCGACGCCTGCGAACGGCCGGCGTTTTATAAAGATGGGGATGTAATAGAGTGCCGTGGATCGATCCCGGCAAAGGCCGATTTAATGGTATCCGTTGCCGAGCAGCCGGCGGAACAGGGAAGACTTCCGACAAATGCGCACGATTCCCGCGGAACCGAGTGTATTTATCGTTCGTGTCGGCCGAGACAGCAAGGGGATTCTGTAGTAGTGGATATTGTAGGATTGGCCGGTGGCCCGCCGGCTTATTTAATATAAAATAATACGGTACACAACCGCGGCTGTCGCGTCGTCCGGCGTAAAACGCGGCTCTTCGGGGCTCTGTTCGACCGGCGATATATTTTGATCGGATATCGATGTCGAATCCCGGATAAATTCCCGGTGTCGATATTCGATGGATCTCTCTCTCTCTCTCTCACTCTCTCACTCTCTCTCTCTCTCTCTCTCTCTCTCTCTCTGTGTGTGTGTGTGTGTGTGTATGTGTGTGTGTGTGGGGGAGAACTCCGAATTCACCGCGAGGCGATGGTAGAACGGTTTTGAAAACTTTTAAAGATCTGCTTTCGTGATTGTCTTGGCTCTCGTATCGTGGTTAACAGCGAACTTGTCGACGTCGATCGATTTTCTCGTGCGATCGAATTGTCCGATATTTTGTTTACGATTGTGGTGATTACGATTGAGAAGTTTTGGATGTAGGAGAATAACATTTATAACAGAAGTTTAGAACGAAATGTATGATATTTAACGCTTTGGCTACCGTGTCAATATCTCGAGTAATTTCGTGAAATTGAAGCATATTATTTGGTCGAATTGAAATTAAAAAGTCGAGTTGCACGACATCAACTACGTTTTCGACATTCTTAAGAATGTTATCAAGTTAGAATGTAATCAAATTAGAAAGATATGATACGTCGGCGTTGACATCAATTTTCAAATCTGAGCAAAGAAAGAGTCGCAGGGTAAAAAATAAAGTCAACCATGTCATTCGTATGAAGTCGTTCGTCGGTCGATTTCAGTGATCGGCAGGTCCAGTAATTAAATCGATAAACACCGCAACAATGAACAGAAATACATAGTGACAACTTGGTATTGTTTAATTTATCAGGTGTTAATTCGTTCTCGTGAATTCGTAATTTATGCAACTCGTTAATTGCCATGCAAATTATGGCGTTAAATGCCATATGCGCCACAATCGAATTTTCATAATTTGTTAAATAGTTCGATACGATCCTTATCGATTATGTATTTTTCATTCTCATGATACCATTAATTATCACCGAATCGTTCAGGTAGTTTGAACTTTTTTAGTTGCTAGCATTCATTTTGTTTCAGGCATTCGACAAAAGCTGGAACAGTGCGGTAATCGACGTATTAAAAACCACGGGAAGTATGAAGCAAAATCCTTTTCTTCGTGTTAATAATTATTTGTAATAATAATAAAATTTGTGATCCCTGGCAAAGTAGACGACTGTCATAGTGTGGAATTAGATTCAAAACGCGCTGTAAAACTCATCGAACGGAGCCGCAGCATGTGGATAAGTAGTACGAAGGAGAATTCCTCAGCCCCTTCCCTTTCGTTTTGTCTTCGGCAGGGTACGGAATTAAGTGCACGCAACACGGCGATGTCGAGGGCTCCTGACTCCTGTCGCGCGTCTCGCTCGCCCGCGGTCGCCGCTTTCGGCTCGGAGCACATCGGGTGCGTGTGCCTGTTGCTTTACGCGTGTGCGTACAGCATTTAGGCGACGAGCCCGAACTTTTTGAGTTGCCGTCCAGTCGCCTTGCCCGCGATCGGATCGCATGGTTCATCGTTTCACGAGCCTCGAACATTTCTCTGTGCAGAGTTTTCGGTAACAATTTTAACGATCGGTTCCGCAAACTTGTACGTTTACGACAAAATTGAACACGCGCGACACGCAAGAAGTCCGAAGGTGGAAGAACTCGACTCTTTACGTGTTCGGTTCGCGCGTACCGCATTGTTTAATTTGTTCAATTTATGAAAAACTTGATCCACCGTTATTTTTATGCCATTCCTATAACACGAATGCAACGAAAGTAGATGTAGCACGATCCGAATGGCATTCGTACAATACCGATACAATACGAAGCCATGAAACTAATATAAAAGTTGGTATCTTTTCTGCTGTATTTTTTCATATTAGTGAACGCTTCAAGGGTAAAGAACGTCCTCGCACTGTTTTCAACCGACCCCGTTTCTTCTAATCAATTCAGAACATTTTATTTTCTACGGAGAACTTAGCGAGCCCGATTCAAGCTGAAACTGTCGCGTTCGAGAATTTATTTTCAAGAATCTGTTCCCACTTTACGAACGAGTTCCACGATTCGTGCCTAAAATACAAGCTATCTAATAGTTCCATAACCCTTTCAAACCCAGTATCGGTCACTCCGAATAAAGAACAAGAGTGCAACACGAAATCCCTAAGCCAGAAAATCTTCCATTATACCAGTAGTAGTCCACGTCATAAGGAAGCTCGGTTACGTCGCCAATTAAACCGTAGAAATAATTCGCGAGCCGCGGATATTCAGATGCGCGCTACTATAAAAATTCCAAAAAATCTTAATTAACTCTATCCCGTAATTCTTACGAGGCAATTTTTGTTAGTCGCTTTTAGATCTCTCGATAGGTTTAGTATTAACCATACCCCGAAAACAAAGCAAAGCAATTGGGTCGCGCACAGTAACCGGCTCGCAGCAGCCTCGCTTGAATATCAACACGCGATCCTGGAAAGCGTCTCGGTAGGTCGCGCCATAACTCCGGCAAAAAGACGAGAAATGTCACGGCGAGCGAACCTCCGTACGTAGCAGAGACGCGAGCCGCGCGTGTCGCTGCACCTGGCAACGGCATCGAGCGCACCAAAGCGAGGGGGACGCCGAAGACAAAGCGCGATCCGCTGGAGGACGCGATCCCGGGGCGGCGCGGGCGGCGAAGGGTAGTTAAAGAACGAGCAACGAAGAGTAAAGGGAAACGGAACGAGCGTTAACTTCGAACTGCAGCCAGCCGGGGCTCTCGGTCAACGAGATTTATATGTTTACGCGCTCCCATGGCAACTTTCTATTTTCCCGGCGTCCCGAGCATCCCCGTTTTATTCCAGCCCCCGCCGCCGCCGCCCCTTCCCACCCCCTGGTTCTTCTTCCTGTTCACGCGTCTTCCGCGATCTAGAGAACAGTTCGGCATTTTTAACGAATGGAGCGAGAATGCGCTCGATCCGTCGCAGCTTCGTTTGGCAAACCGCCAGCGCCGTTTTCCGCGCCGCGTCGCGCCGCGCTGCCCGGCCTAAAGCTATTTACTACAAAGCCTGGCTAAACGATATTTTTCCGTTTCTAACGTTTTTCGAATTCCCGCGGTTCCACGGCCTGATGGACGCCCCGCGCGTGTCCATGTCCCCATATTTTTCCCTCTTTTGTTTTCACCGTTGCGCGTTCCCCTCGCTCGCCCCTATTCCGCGCCGCGTCGAGCCGCGCCGCAACGTTCCCCCTTTTCATTCGCGCCTCTGTGGCTCGCCATTGTGCCACCGCGGCGAAAGTTATTGCTTGAAAGATGGTTTCGCGCATTGTTGTATCGATAGAACGCACACGGTTCGCCGACAGGACAGGGACACGGAAAAACCAACTTTCTCGTTCGCGACGATCTACTTTGCTGTACCTGGGGACAGGTTCAGACGTTCGTTGCGAACGTTCCGGCACGAATAAGCGAGACGCGATCGTGTTCGAAAATCGGGGGTCGAAATGGGGAACGGTGAAGTTTGCGGAATTGTCGAGGAGAGGAGCGCGGACTAGTTTTGTTTTACACGAAGATATACGGTCTTAATAATAATAGTAATAATGGCAACAACAATAATACCAATAATAATAGCGATTACAACAATAATAATAATAACAATAATAATAGCAACAACAATAATACCAATAATAATAGCGATTACAACAATAATAATAAACACAGTAATAATAGCAACAAGAATAATAATAATAAACATAGTAATAATAGCAACAAGAACAATAATAATAACAAAAATAATAGCAACCACAATAATAATAAGAACAATAAGAATACCAATAATAATAATAACAACAATAATAGCAACAACCACAATAATAATAAACACAGTAATAATAGCAACAAGAACAATAATAATAACATTAACAATGGCAACCACAATAATAATAACAAAAATAATAGCAACCACAATAATAATAAGAACAATAAGAATACCAATAATAATAGCAACAAGAAAAATAATAATAACATTAACAATAGCAACCACAATAATAATAACAAAAATAATAGCAACCACAATAATAATAAGAACAATAAGAATACCAATAATAATAATAACAATAATAATAACAACAAGAAAAATAATAATAACATTAATAATAGCGACCACAATAATAATAACAATAATAATAGCAACCACAATAATAATAAGAACAATAAGAATACCAATAATAATAATAACAATAATAATAGCAACAACGACAATAATTATAACAATAACAATAACACTAAAAATAACAATAATAATAACACTAATAATAACAATAATAATATCAATAATAATAATAACAATAACCGAAGACGAGAAGACCGAATTTATTTAGAATTTGTAAAGTTGTTATTATAAAACTTGCTCCAATAATATACCTTATTCAAGCGTTTTCCACGAAAGAGTCTCGGAACTTTGCGGAATTGCAACATAAGAAAGCGGTCGCTTTGACCGCGGTAGGTGTTAGTGTTAAAAGTGATCATTTCTCTACAACGGTACTTTCGATTCTCCTTTTTTTTCTGCAACGCTGCGACAGATCGTAGCTCGTCTCCAATTAATATTTCCACGACGGTCGTAAGTTACACGTTACTCCAGGATGCCAGCGGTTATTGGCGTCGCATATCGGCGAATTCGTCCGCGTATCCACGTACGCCGAGCGTACGAGTGGATATCTTATATTTATTTAGGTTTATATACGAAGTACACACGGGCCGGAAATAAAATATGAGATGGAATATACGAAACAAAATATGAAGCGAATATAACCGCGGAACGTGACGCCGAATAACGAGAGTTCTTCCGCCGCCACTCGGCGTCGTTAATACGTCTCTTAACGCGTTGACCGTCCAATCGGCGGCCACGAAAACTCGATAAATTCGGTGCGATTTATTTAACAGAACACGCACGAACTTCCGAACTTCAGATTTACGGTATTAATTATCGATAACCTGCGTTTCCGTTTCCGCGCCGTGCAAATCTCTCGCGGGCGAAATTCAATCTCGATCGGCATAGAAATGAACTTTTAAGATTGAACAAATAATTTCGGCGTTCGAGTATCGGTAAAATTCGCGACACGGGAATCAACGCGGTGCGACCATTGAAATGTGCCAGCCGGTAATTTTAATTATTCGTCGACTTCGACACTTCGTGCGAAATGAGGAGAGCGCTTGAATGATCGTTGTATTAAGTATAGATATAGCCATCTGTGAACTTCGCTATTTTCGCGAGAACTGTTACATGTAAGGTCTCCCTAATCGACGTTCAGATTTTGCACAAAAATGGACAATTTGGGAAGAGGGGATACGATTGTGCGAGCCTCGTTGTTGGTTTTTATGGTTACCGATTGCCAACAACTATAAAAAAGTTGAAAAAGTCGAACCGGAAGATTCGAATAATCGTATCTGCTCTCCCTAAATTGTGCATTTCTGTGCGCAATCTGAGCGCTCATTTAGGGAGAATTTATGGTATTCTTAAACTTACAGTTCCAAATGCTCCGGATTTCGCATGCTTTGTTCGGGGTTATCTCAAAAATGTCTCGCAATCTGGAAATGTGGAGTCATTTGAAGGTCATTTGAAGTAACTGTTTCCTTAGCGAAAATACAATCCGAGGCTTTGTAGAAATTTCTTCTTTCACCGTACAAGTTTTTTGCGTGAATTACTGACAGTGAAATAAGCAGAGTATTAAATAAAAGTAAATAAGCAAGTAAAATAAAATAAAATAAAAATAAGTAATAATATTTATATATATAATATAAATAATATAATATATATAGTATAATATATAATAATATAAAAATAAATAGTAATATAAAATAAAAAGTCAATAAGCTATTAATGCTTAAGCCCTAATTGATATAATACATATATATATATATTTATAATATAATATATAATAATATAAAATAAAAAGTAAATAAGCTATTAAATAAGGTGAATAAGCAAGTCTCCCTAATTGACGCTCAGCTTGGAAACAAAAATGGACAGTTCGGGAAGGGGAGATACGATTATTCGAGCCGATTATCAACAACTATAACAACGAGCCACGAGGCTCGAATAATCGTATCGGCTCTCCCCAAATTGTCCATTTACAATTTAGGTGTCAATTAGGGAGACATTACTCTTGCTTCTTGGGAAGCTGCATCCTTTTTGCCTTCCTTCCCGTTTAGCCCGCGTTACAATATTCTCTGAGCCCTGGAATACCATGATTTAACTAATACTCGTTAACTCGCCGACCGACTAAACATTTAGAACAGTTTTCGCGAGATAAACAGTATGAAAATGAAGACAATCTGAAAAATTCCATATCATACTTTATTGATTCTAAAGATCAGAATTTTTCTTCGAGACAGGCTTCTGTGCATCAAAATCTCGTCGGGAAAATTCTACGAATGCAA